>NC_080378.1:38451635-38551646 GCF_014773155.1 Arachis stenosperma
GCTTTGAGCATCAGTGGATAGGAGGGCCTAAGGAAATAGTTCCAGGCCTAAGCGGCTAAACCAAGCTGTCCCTAACCATGTGCTTGTGGCATGCAGGTCCAAGTTACAAACTTGAGACTGAGTGGTTAAAGTCGTGATCCAAGGCAAAAAGAGTGTGCTCAAGAGCTCTGGACACCTCTGACTGGGGACTCTAGCAAAGCTGAGTCACAATCTGAAAAAGGTTCACCTAGTCATGTGTCTGTGGCATTTATGTATCTGGTGGTAATACTGGAAAACAAAGTGCTTAGGGCCACGGCAAAGACTCATAAAATAACTGTGTTCAAGAATCAACATACTACACTAGGAGAATCAATAATACTATCTGAATTCTGAGTTCCTATGGATGCCAATCGTTCTGAAATTCAAAGGATAGAGGGAGATGCCAAAACTGTTCAGAAACAAAAAGCTACAAGCCCCGCTCATCTAAAAAGAATCTGAGCTCCATTTAAAACTCTTAGATATTATTACTTCTTAATTTCTTTCATCCTATTTTATTTATCTAGTTGCTTGAGGACAAGCAACAGTTTAAGTTTGGTGTTGTGATGAGCGGATATTTTATACGCTTTTTGGGGGTAATTTCATGTAGATTTTAGCATGTTTTAATTAGTTTTTAGTTAAATATTATTAGTTTTTAGGCAAAAATCATATTTCTGGACTTTACTATGAGTGTGTGTATTTTTCTATGATTTCAGGTATTTTCTGGATGAAATTGAGGAAGCTGAGCAAAAATCTGACTTAGGCTGAAAAAGGACTGCTGATGCTGTTGGATCCTGACCTCCCTGCACTCGAAATGGATTTTCTGGAGCTACAGGAGTTCAATTGGCGCGCTCTCAACGGCGTTGGAAAGTAGACATCCAGGGCTTTCCAGCAATATATAATAGTCTATACTTTGCGCGAAGATAGATGACGTAACTTGGCGTTGAACGCCAAGTACATGCTGCTGTCTGGAGTTAAACGCCAGAAACACGTCATGATCCGGAGTTGAACGCCCAAAACACATCATAACTTGGAGTTCAACTCCAAGAAAAGCCTCTACTCGTGGATAGCTTTAGTCTCAGCCCCAGCACACACCAAGTGGGCCCCAGTAGTGGATTTCTGCACCAATTATCTTAGTTTACTCATATTCTGTAAACCTAGGTTACTAGTTTACTATTTAAACAACTTTTAGAGAATTATTTTGTACCGCATGACATTTTCAAATCTGAATTACATACTTTTTGATGGCATGAGTCTCTAAACTCCATTGTTGCGGGTGAGGAGCTCTGCAGTGTCTCGATGAATTAATACAATTACTTTGTTTTCCATTCAAACACGCTTGTTCTTATCTAAGATGTTCATTCGCGCTTAATTATGGAGAAGGTGATGATCCATGACACTCATCACCTTCCTCAATCCATGAACGTGTGCCTGACAACCACCTCCATTCTACATCAGATTGAATGAGTATCTCTTAGATTCCTTAATCAGAATCTTCGTGGTATAAGCCGGATTGATGGCGGCATTCATGAGAATCCGGAAAGTCTAAACCTTGTCTGTGGTATTCCGAGTAGGATTCTGGGATTGAATGACTGTGACGAGCTTCAAACTCCTGAAGGCTGGGCGTTAGTGACAGACGCAAAAGAATCAATGGATTCTATTCCAACCTGATTGAGAACCGACAGATGATTAGCCGTGCTGTGACAGAGCATAGGAACATTTTCGCTGAGAGGATGGGAAGTAGCCATTGACAACGGTGACACCCTACATAGAGCTTGCCATGGAAGGGACCTTGCATGTGGGAAGAGGATTTCAAGGAAAAGTAGAAATTCAAAGGACAAAGCATCTCTAAAACTCCAACATATTTTTCATTACTGCACAACAAGTAACGATTTTATTCTCTTTTATTTTTCCAATCTAATAATTCCAACTGATAATTTTAATTAATATCCTGACTAAGAATAATAAGATAAACATAGCTTGATTCAAACCAATAATCTCCGTGGATCGACCCTTACTCACGTAAGGTATTACTTGGACGACCCAGCACTTGCTGGTTAGTTGTGCGGATCACAAATTCGTGCACCAAGTTTTTGGCGCCGTTGCCGGGGATTATTCGAGTTTGAACACTAAAGGTTTATTTATTTCTTAGATTAGGAATAATTTATTTTATTGTTATAGAGTCATTAAATCTTGATAGGATAGTTTCTTTTCAAAAATTTCTTTTCAATATTTATTATTTTTCTTAATTGATTGCTAATTTTCGTGAGTTTTAGTGTCTTATTCTAAGTTTGGTGTTAATTGCATATTTTACAATTTTCTTTAAATTTTCGAACTTGTGTTCTTTGTTCTTCATTGATCTTCAAGTTGTTCTTGTTTATTTTTCTTGTTTGATCTTGAGTTTTCTTGTTTGTGTCTTTTCTTGTTTTTCTTGTGTTTTTTCAAAACATTAACTTTCAAAAATTATACTTTTATCCATAAAAATAACACATCTTTAAAATACGTTACATTTTTAGCTCAGTTGGTTATAGCGTGGGTTTATGTTCTTAACAATTGGGCACTTTCTTTTTAAAATCCTTTTTCAAAACTAATTTTTCTTGATTAATCTTGTGCCAAACTTTAAGTTGGTGTTTTCTTGTTAATCTTTTCATAATTTCGAAAATTTTTATTAAAGTTTTCTAAAAATTTTAAGTTTGGTGTTCTTCCTTTTGTTCTTGGTGTTCTTGTGAATCTTCAAGGTGTTCTTGAGTTTTTCTTGTGTCTTGATCTTAAAATTTTTAAGTTTGGTGTTTCTTGGTGTTTTCCCTCCAAAATTTTCGAAAATAAGGAGCATTAGATCTAAAAATTTTAAGTCTTGTGTCTTTTATGTGTTTTTCTCTTTCATCATAAAATTCAAAATTCAAAAAAAAATATCTTTTCTAACTAATTTTAAAACTACATTTTTGAAATTTTTTATATAAAATTCAGATTTCAATTTCAAAATATTTCCAATTTCTTTTATTTATTTCGTTTTTTTTATTTTATAAAAATTAATTTTTATAAAATAAATAATATCAACATATATACCATCTCTTTTATTCCATCATGGAACTAAGGGGGAATGAACAGTCCAGGAGGACTCTGGGGTCATATGCTAACCCCACTACTGCTTCATATGGGAGTAGTATCTGTATACCCTCCATTGTTGTTAGTAGCTTTGAGTTGAATACTCAGCTCATTATCATGGTGCAGCAAAACTGCCAGTATTCTGGTCTTCCACATGAAGAACCTATAGAGTTTCTGGCACAATTTTTGCAAATTGCTGACACAGTACATGATAAGGAAGTGGATCAGGATGTCTACAGATTATTACTGTTTCCATTTGCTGTAAAAGATCAAGCTAAGAGGTGGTTAAATAACCAGCCTAAGAACAGCATAAAAACATGGAAGCAACTGTCAGAAAAATTTTTGAGTCACTATTTCCCTCCAAAACGGATGACACAGCTAAGGCTAAGCATCCAAGGCTTCAAACAAGGAGATAACGAATCCCTTTATGATGCTTGGGAGAGATACAGAGAGATGCTAAGAAAATGCCCCTCTGAAATGTTTTCAGAATGGGTGCAATTAGACATCTTCTACTATGAGCTTACAGAAAAAGCTCAGACTTCTCTAGACCACTCAGCTGGTGGATCTATACATATGAGAAAAACAATTGAAGAAGCTCAAGAGCTTATTGATACAGTTGCCAGAAATCAGCATCTGTACCTAAGTAGTGAATCTTCCATGAAAGAAGAAGCTAAAACAGTAACTGCTGAACTCAGTCCTGTAGATCAGGCTAATGAATTCAATCAGCAATTAGACTTTCTAACTCAGCAGCTAGCCGAATTCAAGGAAATACTACAGGAAACAAGAATGGCTAACAGGAATATGAAAGTACAGTTAAAGCAAACAGAAAAGCAACTGTCAAAACAAATAGCAGAAGAATGCCAAGCAGTTCAATTAAGAAGTGGGAAAACATTAAATACCTCACTTCAAAGCAGCAGGAAGCCAAGAAATGAACATATGGCTACTCAAAATCCCTCTGAGGACAATCAGCGCCCAGAGAGGAATAATGCTGGCGCTGAACGCCCAGACCATGCTCATTCCTGGCGTTCAACGCTAGAAACAAGCATGAATCCGGCGTTGAACGCCCAAAGGGAGCATGGTTCTGGCATTCAGATGCCAGTAACAAATAAGGAGGTGGCGTCTAACGCTACTCCAGCCTCCACCCCTGGCATTCAAATGCCAGTGGGGGATCAGTCACATACAAGTGCTGATAACAACCCTTCTAAAAAGGCTTCCCAACCCACTTCTGTAGGTAATAAACCTGCAGCAACTAAGGTTGAGGAATACAAAGCCAAAATGCCTTATCCTCAAAAACTCCGCCAAGCGGAACAGGATAAGCAATTTGACCGCTTTGCAGACTATCTCAGGACTCTTGAAATAAAGATTCCGTTTGCAGAAGCACTTGAGCAAATACCCTCTTATGCTAAGTTCATGAAAGAGATCTTAAGTCATAAGAAGGATTGGAGGGAGACTGAAAAAGTTTACCTCACCGAAGAATGCAGTGCAGTCATTCTGAAAAGCTTACCTGAGAAGCTTAAAGATCCTGGGAGCTTTATGATACCATGCACATTAGAGGGTACTTGTACCAAGCAAGCTTTATGTGATCTTGGGACAAGTATCAACCTAATACCTGCATCTACTCTCAGAAAGCTTGGTTTAACTGAAGAAATCAAACCAACCAGGATATGTCTTCAACTTGCTGATGGCTCCATTAAATACCCATCAGGCGTGATTGAGGACATGATTGTCAAGGTTGGGCCATTTGCCTTTCTTACTGACTTTGTGGTGCTGGAAATGGAGGAGCACAAGAGTGCAACTCTCATTCTAGGAAGACCTTTCCTAGCAACTGGCCGAACCCTCATTGACGTCCAAAAAGGGGAAGTAACCTTGAGAGTCAATGAGGAGGAGATCAAGTTGAATGTTGTCAAAGCCATGCAACATCCAGACACCCCAAATGACTGCATGAGTGTTGATATTATTGACTCTCTGGTAAGAGAGGTCAATATGGCTGAGAGTCTCGAATCAGAGCTAGAGGACATCTTTAAGGATGTTCAGCCTGATCTAGAGGAATCAGAGAGAATAGTAGAACCTCTGAAAATCCCTCAGGAAGAGGAAAAACCTCCTAAACCCGAGCTCAAACCATTACCACCTTCCCTAAAATATGCATTCCTGGGAGAAGGTGATACCTTTCCTGTGATCATAAGCTCTACCTTAGAGCCATAGGAAGAGGAAGCACTAATTCAAGTGCTAAGGACACACAAGACAGCTCTTGGGTGGTCTATCAGTGATCTTAAGGGCATTAGCCCAGCCAGATGCATGCACAAGATCTTACTGGAGGGTGACGCCAAGCCAGTGGTTCAACCACAAAGGCGGCTGAATCCAGCCATGAAGTAAGTAGTGCAAAAGGAGGTCACTAAATTACTAGAGGCTGGGATTATTTATCCTATTTCTGACAGCCCCTGGGTAAGCCCTGTCCAAGTCGTCCCTAAAAAGGGAGGCATGACAGTGGTTCACAATGAAAAAAATGAACTGGTTCCTACAAGAACAGTTATAGGGTGGCGTATGTGTATTGATTATAGAAGGCTCAATACAGCCACCAGAAAGGATCATTTTCCTTTACCATTCATAGACCAAATGCTAGAAAGATTAGCAGGTCATGAATACTACTGCTTTCTGGATGGATATTCAGGTTATAATCAAATTGCAGTAGATCCCCAGGATCAGGAGAAAACGGCATTCACCTGCCCATCTGGAGTATTTGCATACAGAAGGATGCCATTTGGCCTGTGCAATGCACCTGCAACCTTTCAGAGGTGCATGCTCTCAATTTTCTCTGATATGGTGGAAAAATTCCTGGAAGTCTTCATGGATGAGTTTTCAGTATTTGGAGACTCATTCAGCTCCTGCCTTAACCATTTAGCACTTGTTCTAAAGAGATGCCAAGAGACTAACCTGGTTTTAAACTGGGAGAAGTGTCATTTTATGGTGACTGAAGGAATTGTCCTTGGGCACAAAATCTCGAACAAGGGGATAGAGGTGGATCAAGCTAAGGTAGAGGTAATTGAAAAATTACCACCACCTGCCAATGTTAAGGCAATCAGAAGCTTTCTGGGGCATGCAGGATTCTATAGGAGGTTTATAAAGGATTTTTCAAAAATTGCCAAACCTCTGAGCAACCTGCTAGCTACTGACACGCCATTTATCTTTGATAAAGAGTGTCTGCAGGTATTCGAGACTCTGAAAGCTAAATTGGTTACAACACCAATCATCTCTGCACCAGACTGGGCATTACCATTTGGATTGATGTGTGATGCCAGTGACCATGCCATTGGTGCAGTGTTGGGACAAAGGCATGACAAGCTTTTGCACGTCATTTACTATGCCAGCCGTGTTTTAAATGACGCACAGAAGAATTACACAACCACAGAAAAAGAGCTACTTGCAGTGGTTTACGCCATTGACAAATTCAGATCCTATTTAGTAGGATCAAAAGTGATTGTGTATACTGATCATGCTGCTCTTAAATATCTACTCACAAAGCAGGATTCAAAGCCCAGACTTATAAGATGGGTGTTGCTTCTGCAAGAGTTTGATATAGAAATAAGAGATAGAAAAGGGACAGAGAATCAAGTAGCAGATCACCTGTCCCGAATAGAACCAGTAGAAGGGGCGTCCCTCCCTCTCACTGAGATCTCTGAAACCTTTCTGGATGAGCAACTCTTTGCCATCCAGGAAGTGCCATGGTTTGCAGACATTGCAAACTACAAGGCAGTAAGATTCATACCCAAAGAGTACAGTAGACAGCAATCAAAGAAGCTAATCACAGATGCAAAGTATTATCTTTGGTATGAACCATATCTCTTCAAGAAATGTGCAGACGGAGTAATCCGTAGATGTGTGCCTAAGGAAGAAGCACAGAAGATCCTATGGCACTGCCATGGATCACAGTATGGAGGACATTTTGGAAGTGAGCGAACAGCCACAAGAGTCCTCCAATGTGGCTTCTACTGGCGTACTCTCTATAAAGACTCCCGAGTGTTTGTACTTAATTGTGACAGTTGCCAAAGATCTGGCAATCTACCTCACAGTTATGCCATGCCTCAACAAGGGATCTTGGAGATTGAGTTGTTTGATGTATGGGGCATTGACTTCATGGGACCTTTCCCACCATCATACTCAAACACTTATATTCTGGTGGCAGTGGATTATGTATCCAAATGGGTGAAGGCTATTGCAACACCCACTAATGACACTAAAACAGTGTTAAAATTCCTCTAGAAACACATCTTCAGCAGATTTGGTACCCCTAGAGTATTAATCAGTGATGGGGGCACTCATTTCTGCAATAAACAGCTTTACTCTGCTTTGGTTCTTTATGGAGTTAGCCACAGGGTAGCTACTCCATATCACCCACAGACTAATGGGCAAGCTGAAGTCTCAAATAGAGAACTCAAAAGAATCCTGGAACAGACTGTAATTAACCGTAGAAGGGATTGGGCAAGGAGCTTGGATGATGCTCTGTGGGCATACAGAACAGCATTCAAGACCCCTATAGGGACCTCTCCATACCAGCTTGTGTATGGAAAGGCATGCCACTTGCCAGTGGAACTGGAACACAAGGCCTATTAGGCAACCAGATTCCTGAACCTTGATGCCAAGTTAGCTGGAGAAAAACGTTTACTACAGCTAAATGAGCTAGAGGAATTTAGACTCAATGCTTTCGAGAATGCAAAAATTTATAAAGAGAAAGCAAAAAGATGGCATGATAAGAAATTGTCATCCAGAGTCTTTGAGCCGGGGCAGAAAGTTCTGCTATTTAATTCTAGGCTCAAATTATTCCCCGGGAAATTAAAATCCCGGTGGAGAGGTCCATACGTAATTACAAACGTATCACCATATGGATACATAGAGCTTCAGGATAATGACTCTAACAAAAAGTTCATTGTTAATGGACAAAGAGTTAAACATTATCTTGAAGGCAATTTGGAGCAAGAATACTCAAAACTGAGACTTAATTAAAGCTCAGTAATAGTCCAGCTAATGACATTAAAGAAGCTCTTGCTGGGAGGCAACCCAGCCAATCACAAAATTTAATTTTATTTGTTTCTGTTGATTTTTACAGGTATAGGTCAAAATATCTTCAAGGTAAAAAAAGCAATTGATTAAATTCACAGAGTTACAGGGGAATTTGGAAGTTCACTGGCGAAAAAAGCCAGTAAGAAACATTTTGGGCGTTGAACGCCCAAAAGAAGCACCCACTGGGCGTTCAACACCAGCAAGGGTAGCCATCTGGGCGTTAAACGCCAGAAAGGAGCATCTTCTGGGCGTTAAACGCCAGAAAGAAGCACCTTCTGGGCGTTTAACGCCAGATTGACAGCATCCTGGGCGTTCAGAAAAACGCCTAGTGACAAAGGACTTCCTGGCGTTCAACGCCAGAAAGATGCATCAGCTGGGCGTTGAACGCCCAGGAGAAGCAACATTTGGGCGTTAAACGCCCAAAACATGCAGCGTTTGGGCGTTTAACGCCAGGATGGTGGGGAGGAGGTAAAAATCATTTTTCTTTACAAATTTTCTAAGTTTTTATGTTTCAATTCATAATTTCTTGCATCAACATGTTTCAAAATGTCATCCTTCAAATCAAATTAGTTTTCTAAGAACCCTAATTTCTAAAATTCCTTTTTCAAAAATTTCAAATATATCTTAATCCATAAAGACAAATTGTTTTCCAATCCAATCCAACTCTTTTAAGTTTGTTTTCAAAACTCAATTATCTTTTTAAAATCTTTTTCAAAATTAAAAATTCAGATTTATCTTTTTAATTATTATTCATATCTTTCTCTTTTTAAACTATATCTTTTTCTTATCATATCTATCTTTTATAAATCATATCTTCTATCTTATCTTTTTCTTATTTTCGAAAATTCCCAACCCCCTCCCTATATATTGAATTCGGCGCCCCTCTCATCCTCACCATGCCACACTTGCTCTCCTCCTATCCCTCTTCTTTCTTCTCTTTTGCTTGAGGACAAGCAAAGCTCTAAGTTTGGTGTGTTTATCCGTGATCACAAAAACATACTCATCAAGATCATGGCTCCTAAAGGAAAACAACCCACCCCAAGAGGCAAGAAAGAGAATACTCCAAAGCCACTTTGGAATCAAGGGAAGTTCTTAACTAAAGAACATTCAGACCATTACTACAAAATAATGAGTCACAGATCAGTGATCCCGGAAGTCAAATTTGATCTGAAAGAAGATGAATATCCGGAGATCCAAGAGCAAATTCGAAACAAGAATTGGAAAATTCTGGCCAATCCTGAAACGAAAGTGGGAAGGAACATGGTTCAGGAGTTCTATGCTAATCTATGGCAGACAGACAGGCAAAGAATAATTGGAGCTGCTCTCTATGACCATCGGACCTTAGTCAGAGGGAAAATTGTTCATACCCATCCTGACAAGATCAGGGAGATATTTAAGCTTCCTCAACTGAAAGATGATCCAGACTCCTTTAATAGGAGAATGATGAGGGTAAATAATGGTCTAGACAATATTCTAGAGGATATATGCATCCCTGAAGTTAGGTGGACCACCAGCACGACTGGCACCCCAATTCAACTCAAAAGAAAAGATCTAAAACCAGTAGCCAGAGGCTGGCTGGATTTCATTGGGCGTTCTATTTTGCCCACCAGCAACCGTTCTGAAGTTACCATTAAAAGAGCAGTAATGATTCACTGCATCATGTTGGGAAAAGAAGTAGAAGTCCATCAACTGATCTCATGTGAGCTATACAAAATAGCAAACAGGAATTTCAAGGACGCCAGATTGGCCTATCCAAGCTTAATTTCTATGCTCTGCAAAGATGCCGGAGTGAAGATGGGAATAACAGAGTATATCTCAGTTGAGAGGCCAATCACTAGAATATCAATGGACAGACAACAGCTGCAGGATGATTCAATCAAGAAGAGAGCACAGGAAGTCCTCCCAGAACTTCCTCAATTTGAATATTGGGAACATCTTGAGGCTTCTATTTCCAAATTGCAAGAAGCTATGGACCAAATAAAGGAAGAACAGTACAATCAAAGTAGCATGCTTTGCAAACTGCTTAAGGAACAGGAAGAGCAAGGGCGTGATCTAAGGGAGCTGAAGCGCCAAAAATTAATCCTTGAAAAGCACCCCACAGATTAGAGGAACATCTACCTCTCAAAACAACAGGTTGTTGGGTTCCAATTTTTAGCTTTATCTCTGTGATAATGTTTTTTATAGAAATTTACCTTAGGAGATATATATAGTAGTAGTAGTAGTAGCAGTAGTAGTAATTAGTATATCTATTCTGGTTTTATTTCCAATTAAGTTATAACTTATTTTTCTCATCATCATCAAGCATGAATAAAATAGTAGATAATTAGAATAAAGAAGTAATTTTTTTTTGAGTTCTTAATAATAAAAATTATAATTAACTATGTGTGGTGGCAATACTTTTTGTTCTCTGAATGAATGCTTGAACAGTGCATAACTTGTATTTTGAATTTAATGAATATTGGCTCCTGAAAGAATGAGGAACACGAAAAATATTATTGATGATTTGAAAAATCATGAAATTGATTCTTGAAGCAAGAAAAAGAATTCAAAAAAAAAATATTTGGATCAAAAGGAATAAAAGCCAAACAGCCTTTCAAACCAAAAGACAAGGGTGAAAAGGATCCAAGGCTTTGAGCATCAGTGGATAGGAGGGCCTAAGGAAATAGTTCCAGGCCTAAGCGGCTAAACCAAGCTGTCCCTAACCATGTGCTTGTGGCATGCAGGTCCAAGTTACAAACTTGAGACTGAGTGGTTAAAGTCGTGATCCAAGGCAAAAAGAGTGTGCTCAAGAGCTCTGGACACCTCTGACTGGGGACTCTAGCAAAGCTGAGTCACAATCTGAAAAAGGTTCACCTAGTCATGTGTCTGTGGCATTTATGTATCTGGTGGTAATACTGGAAAACAAAGTGCTTAGGGCCACGGCCAAGACTCATAAAATAACTGTGTTCAAGAATCAACATACTACACTAGGAGAATCAATAATACTATCTGAATTCTGAGTTCCTATGGATGCCAATCATTCTGAAATTCAAAGGATAGAGGGAAATGCCAAAACTGTTCAGAAACAAAAAGCTACAAGCCCCGCTCATCTAAAAAGAATCTGAGCTCCATTTAAAACTCTTAGATATTATTACTTCTTAATTTCTTTCATCCTATTTTATTTATCTAGTTGCTTGAGGACAAGCAACAGTTTAAGTTTGGTGTTGTGATGAGCGAATATTTTATACGCTTTTTGGGGGTAATTTCATGTAGATTTTAGCATGTTTTAATTAGTTTTTAGTTAAATATTATTAGTTTTTAGGCAAAAATCATATTTCTGGACTTTACTATGAGTGTGTGTATTTTTCTATGATTTCAGGTATTTTCTGGCTGAAATTGAGGAAGCTGAGCAAAAATCTGACTTAGGCTGAAAAAGGACTGCTGATGCTATTGGATCCTGATCTCCCTGCACTCGAAATGGATTTTCTGGAGCTACAGGAATCCAATTGGCCCGCTCTCAACGGCGTTGGAAAGTAGACATCCAGGGCTTTCCAGCAATATATAATAGTCCATACTTTGCGCAAAGATAGATGATGTAACTTGGCGTTGCACACCAAGTACATGCTGCTGTCTGGAGTTAAACGCCAGAAACACGTCATGATCCGGAGTTGAACGCCCAAAACATGTCATAACTTGGAGTTCAACTCCAAGAAAAGCCTCTACTCGTGGATAGCTTTAGTCTCAGCCCCAGCACACACCAAGTGGGCCCCAGAAGTGGATTTCTGCACCAATTATCTTAGTTTACTCATATTCTGTAAACCTAGGTTACTAGTTTACTATTTAAACAACTTTTAGAGAATTATTTTGTACCGCATGACATTTTCAAATCTGAATTACATACTTTTTGACGGCATGAGTCTCTAAACTCCATTGTTGGGGGTGAGGAGCTCTGCAGCGTTGATGAGCGGATAATTTATACACTTTTTGGCATTGTTTTTAGTATGTTTTTGGTATGATCTAGTTAGTTTTTAGTATATTTTTATTAGTTTTTAGTTAAAATTCACTTTTCTGGACTTTACTATGAGTTTGTGTGTTTTTCTGTGATTTCAGGTATTTTCTGGCTAAAATTGAGGGACCTGAGCAAAAATCTGATTCAGAGACTGAAAAGGACTGCAGATGCTGTTGGATTCTGACCTCCCTGCACTCGAAGTGGATTTTCTGGAGCTACAGAAGCCCAATTGGCGCGCTCTCAATGGCGTTGGAAAGTAGACATCCTGGGCTTTCCAGCAATATATGATAGTCCATACTTTGCTCAAGATTTGATGGCCCAAACCGGCGTTCAAAGTCACCTCAAGAAATCCCAGCGTTAAACGCTGGAACTGGCACCCAAATGGGAGTTAAACGCCCAAACTGGCATAAAAGCTGGCGTTTAACTCCAAGAAGAGTCTCTACACGAAATTGCTTCATTGCTCAGCCCAAGCACACACCAAGTGGGCCCGGAAGTGGATTTTTATGTCATTTACTCATCTCTGTACACCCTAGGCTACTAGTTTTCTATAAGTAGGACCTTTTACTATTGTATTAGAGAGCCTTTTTGATCATGTTTTATGATTGAACTCAATTTGGGAGGCTGGCCATTCGGCCATGCCTAGACCTTATGCTTATGTATTTTTCAACGGTGGAGTTTCTACACACCATAGATTAAGGTGTGGAGCTCTGCTGTACCTCGAGTATTAATGCAATTACTATTGTTCTTCCATTCAATTCCGCTTGTTCTTGTTCTAAGATATCACTTGTTCTTCAACTTGATGAATGTGATGATCCGTGACACTCATCATCATTCTCACTTATGAACAAGGTGACTGACAACCACTTTTGTTCTACAAGCAACCAAGGCTCTAGTGAATATCTCTTGGATTCCTGATTGCACGAGGCATGGTTGATCGCCTGACAACCGAGTGCTCGCCTGACAAACGAGCCAACCATTTCGTGAGATCAGAGTCTTCCTGGTATAGGCAAGAACTGATGGCAGCATTCAAGAGAATCTGGAAGGTCTAACCTTGTCTGTGGTATTCTGAGTAGGATTCAATGACTGAATGACTGTGACGTGCTTCAAACTCCTAGCAGGCGGGGCGTTAGTGACAGACGCAAAAGTATCGATGGATATTATTCCGGCCTGACCGAGAACCGACAGCTGAATTCCGCGTGCCGTGACAGGGCATATGCAATCGCTTTCACTGAGAGGATGGGAGGTAGCCATTGACAACGGTGAAACCCTACACAAGCTTGCCATGGAAAGGAATAAGAAGGATTGGATGAAGACAGTAGGAAAGCAGAGAGACGGAAGGGAAGGCATCTTCATGCACTTATCTGAAGTTCCTACCAATGAATTACATAAGTATATCTATCCTTATCTTTTATGTTATTTTCGTTCATCACCATATACATTTGAGTCTGCCTGACTAAGATTTGCAAGATGACCATAGCTTGCTTCATACTAACAATCTCCGTGGGATCGACCCTTACTCACGTAAGGTATTACTTAGACGACCCAGTGCACTTGCTGGTTAGTTGTGCGAAGTTGTGTAATGCCATGGAATTGAACTACCAAGTTTTTGGAGTTCATGACCAGGGATTATGAGAGTTGTGAAAAGTATTGTTCACAATTTCGCGCACCAAGTTTTTGGCGCCGTTGCCGGGGATTGTTCAGTTTGGACAACTGAAGGTTCATCTTGTTGCTTAGATTAGGTATTTTTTTTTCGAAATTCTTGAAGATGAATTCTAGAGTTTCATGATGATTTGTTGAAGTCTGGCTGGCTGAGAAGCCATGTCTAATCTCATTGGACCGAGGTTTCAACTTATCATCACAAGAGCTTGTTGATTTTTATCAATTTTGCTTTTGGAGCAGTGATCTGCTAAGGCTTGGCTGGCCTTTGGCCATGTCTAGTGTTTTGGACCGAAGCTTTCTTTGAAAGCTTGGCTGGCTGTGAAGCCATGTCTAATTCCTGGACTGGAGTCTTAGACTAGCATTGCACTGATTCCTGGAATTCTCATTAAGAATTTTGATATCTTTTTCCACTTAATTTTCGAAAAACACAAAAAAATAAAAAAAAAAATTTTCATAAAAACCAAAAATATGTTATGTCTCATCTTAAGTTTGGTGTCAATTGCATGCATTCATGTGTCTTAGTGATCTTCAAGAGGTTCTTGATGATTTACTTGCTCTAATCTTTGAATTCTATTGACTTGAAGTATTTTGTGTGTCTCATATGCATTCTCATATTGTTAGTGTCAGTGGTATACAAACTGCTAAGTTTGGTGTCTTGCATGCATTGTTATTTGATTCTAGTTGCATTTTGATTATCCTTTATTATTAAAATTCCAAAAATATTCTTAATTTGTGTCTTTTCAAGTCAATAACACAGAGAATTGAAGATTCAGAACATACAGCAGAGGAATTGCACAGAAAAAGCTGGGCGTTCAAAACGCCCAGTGAAGAAGGACAGACTGGCGTTTAAACGCCAGCCAGGGTACCTGGTTGGGCGTTTAACGCCCAAAAGGGTATAGTTTTGGGCGTTAAACGCCAGAATGTGCACCATTCTGGGCGTTTAACGCCAGGATGGCACAAGGGGGAGAATTTTGTTTTCAAATCAAATTTTTTTTTTCAAGTTTTCAAAGTTTTTCAAAATCAAATCTTTTTCAAATCATATCTTTTCAATCAAATGTTTTCAAAATCAATTTCTTTCCTTTTTCAAAGATACTTACTATCAATTAATGATTTGATTCAACATTTCAAGTATGTTGCCTTTTCTGTTGAGAAAGGTTTAATGTTTGAATCATATATTTTCTTGATAGCCAAGTTACTAATTTTTAAAATCAAATCTTTTTAAAATTGTTTTCAAATCATATCCTTTCAATCACATAATTTTTTAAATCAATCATATCTTCTTAACCTCATCTTTTTCAAAATAGTTTTTCAATCAAATCTTTTTGATTTCTAATTTCAAAATCTTTTTCAAAAATCATTTTATTTCTTTCCCACTTTTATTTTTCGAAAATTAAGTAATACTTTTCAAAAATATTTTTAAAATCTTTCACTTAATTTTCGAAAATTACTTCCCTTCTCCTCACATCCTTCTATTTATGGACTAACACTATTCCTTAATGCAAAATTCGAACTTCATCTCCTTTGATAAGTTCGAATTTTCTACTTCTGTCTTCTACTCTTCTTTTCCTCTGACACTTCAAGGAATCTCTATACTGTGACATAGAGGATTCCACATTTTCTTGTTCCCTTCTCTTTCTTATGAGCAGGAGCAAAGACAAAGGCATTCTTGTTGAAGCTGACCCTGAACCTGAGAGGACCTTGAAGAGAAAGCTAAGAGAAGCCAAAGCACAACTCTCTTTAAAGGACCTAACCGAATTCTCCAAAGAAGAAGAACACATGGCAGCCGGAAACAACAATGCAAACAATGCAAGGAAGGTGCTGGGTGACTTTACTGCACCTACTCCCGACTTCTATGGGAGAAGCATCTCTATCCCTGCCATTGGAGCAAACAACTTTGAGCTTAAGCCTCAATTAGTTTCTCTAATGTAACAGAATTGCAAGTTCCATGGACTTCCAATGGAAGATCCTCATCAGTTTTTAGCTGAGTTCTTGCAAATCTGTGACACAGTCAAGACTAATGGGGTTGACCCTGAGGTCTACAGACTGATGCTATTCCCTTTTGCTGTAAGAGACAGAGCTAGAATATGGTTGGACTCTCAACCTAAAGAAAGCCTGGACTCTTGGGAAAAGCTAGTCAATGCCTTCTTGGCAAAGTTCTTTCCACCTCAAAAATGGAGTAAGCTTAGAGTGGAAGTCCAAACCTTCAGACAGAAGGATGGTGAATCCCTCTATGAAGCTTGGGAAAGATACAAACAATTGATCAGAAAATGTCCCTCAGACATGCTTTCTGAATGGAGCATCATAGGTATTTTCTATGATGGTCTCTCTGAACTATCCAAGATGTCTCTGGATAGCTCTGCTGGAGGATCTCTTCATTTGAAGAAGACGCCTGCAGAAGCTCAAGAGCTGATTGAAATGGTTGCAAATAACCAATTCATGTACACTTCTGAAAGGAATCCTGTGAACAATGGGACTAACCAGAAGAAAGGAGTTCTTGAGATTGATGCTCTGAATGCCATTCTGGCTCAGAACAAAATATTGACTCAACAAGTCAATTTGATCTCTCAAAGTCTGTCTGGAATGCAAAATGCACCAAGCAGTACTAAAGATGCTTCATCTGAAGAAGAAGCATATGATCCTGAGAACCCTTCAATTGAAGAGGTGAATTACCTAGGAGAACCCTAAGAAAACACCTATAATTCGTCATGGAGAAATCACCCAAATTTCTCATGGAAGAATCAAGAGAGACCTCAACAAGGTTTCAATAACAATAATGGTGGAAGAAACAGGTTTAGCAATGGCAAGCCTTTTCCATCATATTCTCAGCAACAGACAGAGAACTCTAAGCAGAACCCCTCTGACTTAGCAACCATGGTCTCTGATCTAATCAAGACCACTCAAAGTTTCATGACTGAAACAAGGTCCTCCATTAGGAATTTGGAGGCACAAGTGGGACAGCTGAGCAAGAAAGTTACTGAACTCCCTCCTAGTACTCTCCCAAGCAACACAGAAGAAAATCCAAAAGGAGAGTGCAAAGCCATCAACATGGCCAAATTCTGGGAGGAAGAAGAGGCAGTGAACGACACTGAGGAAGACCTCACTGGTCGTCCACTGGCCTCCATTGAGTTCCCCAATGAGGAACCATGGGAATCTGAGGCTCAAAATGAGACCATAGAGATTCCATTGGACTTACTTCTGCCATTCATGAGCTCTGATGAGTATTCTTCCTCTGAAGAGGATGAGTATGTCACTGAAGAGCAAGTTGCTAAATACCTTGGAGCAATCATGAAGCTAAATGACAAGTTATTTGGTAATGAGACTTGGGAGGATGAACCCCCTTTGCTCACCAAAGAACTGGATGACTTGTCTAGGCAGAAACTGCCTCAAAAGAGGCAGGATCCTGGGAAGTTTTCAATACCTTGTACCATAGGCACCATGACCTTCAAGAAGGCCTTGTGTGACTTAGGGTCAAGTGTAAACCTCATGCCCCTCTCTGTAATGGAGAAGTTAGGGATCTTTGAGGTACAAGCTGCAAAAATCTCACTAGAGATGGCAGACAACTCAAGAAAACAAGCTCATGGACTTGTAGAAAATGTTTTGGTTAAGATTGAAGACCATTACATCCCTACTGATTTCATAGTCCTAGAGACTGGGAAGTGCATGGATGAATCCATCATCCTTGGCAGACCCTTCCTAGCCACAGCAAAGGCTGTGATTGATGTTGATAGAGGCGAACTGATCATTCAAGTGAATGAAAAATCCTATGTATTTAAGGCTCAAGGATATCCCTCTGTCATCATGGAGAAGAAGCACGAAGAGCTTCTCTCAAAACAGAGCCAAACAGAGCCCCCACAGTCAAACTCTAAGTTTGGTGTTGGGAGGCCACAACCAAACTCTAAGTTTGGTGTCAAGACCCCATATCCAAACTCTAAGTTTGGTGTTGGGACTACACAACATTGACCTGATCACCTTGTGGCTCCATGAGAGCCACTGTCAAGCTATTGACATTAAAGAAGCGCTTGTTGGGAGGCAACCCAATTTTATTTATCTAATTCTTATTTTTATTTTTTATTATTGTTATTTTGTGTTTTATTAGGTACATGATCATGAGGAGTCACGAAAAAATCATAAAAATTAAAAACAGAATCAAAAATAGCAGAAGAAAAAATTTACACCTTGGAGGACGCACAGGCTGGCGTTCAACGCCAGTAAGATGCATCTGGCCGGCGTTCAACGCCAGAACAGAGCATCATTCTAGCGCTGAATGCCAGAAACAAGCAACATTCTGGCGCTGAACGCCAGGAATGTGCCCAGAGAAGAAAAGCTGGCGCTGAACGCCAGTAACAAGCATGAAACTAGCGTTCAACGCCAGAAACATGCTTTACATGGGCGTTGAACGCCCAGAATGTGCACCACACGGCGTTTAAACGCCAGAATGGTGTGCAAAGGCATTTTACATGCCTATTTGGTGCAGGGATGGAATTCCTTGACACCTCAGGATCTGTGGACCCCACAGGATCCCCACCTACCATATTCCCACCTTACCTCCTAATCCTAGTTTTTGTGATTACTCTTCCCCATGTCACACTTCCCAAAACCCTTCACCAATCACCTCAATCTCTCTTCCCAATTACTCCCTTCACCATTCACATCCATCCACTCTTCCCCATAAACCCCACCTACCTTCAAAAATTCAAAACCAATTTCCCACCCATTCCCACCCAAAATGGCCGAATACACACTACCCCCTCTCCCTATAAATACCCTTCCATTCTACTTCATTTTCACACAACACAAACCCCTCTTCTCCCACTTAGCCGAACCTACCTCTCTCCCTCTCTACCATATTTTCTTCTTCTTCTTCTTCTCTTCTTTCTTCTCTTGCTCGAGGGCGAGCAATATTTTAAGTTTGGTGTGGTGAAAGCATAAGCTTTTTGTTTTTCCATTACCATCAATGGCACCTAAGGCCGGAGTATCCTCTAGAAAAGGAAAAGGGAAGACAAAAGCTTCCACCTCCGAGTCATGGGAGATGGAAAGATTCATCTCCAAGAGCCATCAAGACCACTTCTATGATGTTGTGGCAAAGAAGAAGGTGATCCCTGAGGTCCCTTTCAAGCTCAAGAAAAATGAGTATCCGGAGATCCGACATGAAATCCGAAGAAGAGGTTGGGAAGTCTTAACCAACCCCATGCAACAAGTCGGAATCTTAATGGTTCAAGAGTTCTATGCCAATGCATGGATCACTAGGAACCATGATCAAGGTATGAACCCGAGTCCAAAGAATTATCTCACAATGGTTCGGGGGAAATACTTGGATTTTAGTCCGGAAAATGTGAGGTTGGCATTCCACTTGCCCATGATGCAAGGAGATGAACGCCCCTACACTTGAAGGGTCAACTTTGATCAAAGGTTGGACCAAGTCCTTATGGACATTTGTGTGGAAGGAGCTCAATGGAAGAGAGACTCCAAAGGCAAGCCAGTCCAACTAAGAAGACTGGACCTCAAGCCTATAGCTAGAGGATGGTTGGAGTTCATTCAACGCTCCATCATTCCTACTAGCAACCGATCTGAAGTTACTGTGGATCGGGCCATCATGATTCATGGCATCATGATTGGAGAGGAAGTAGAAGTTCATGAGGTCATCTCCAATGAAATCTACAAAATAGCCGACAAGCCTTCACCCATGGCACGGCTAGCTTTTCCTCACCTTATTTACCATCTATGTTACTCAGCTGGAGTTATCATAGAAGGAGACATCTCCATTGAAGAGGATAAGCCCATCACCAAGAAGAGGATGGAGCAAGCAAGAGAGACCCTTCACGGTTCTCAAGAGATGCATGAGGAAGCTCATCATCAAGAAATCCCTGAGATGCCTCAAGGGATGCACTTTCCTCCCAACAACTATTGGGAACAACTCAACACTTCCTTAGAAGATTTGAGCCACAATGTTGAACAACTAAGGGTGGAACATCATGAGCACTCCATCATTCTCCAAGAAATAAGAGAAGACCAAAGAGCAATGAGGGAGGAGCAACAAAGGCAAGGAAGGAACATAGAAGAGCTTAAGAACATCATTGGTCCTTCAAGAAGAAGACGCCACTAAAGGTGGATTCATTCCTTGTTCTTTATTTCTTTCTGTTTCGGTTTTTAATGTTGTGTTTATCTATGTTTTGTGTCTTTACTTCATGATCATTAGTATGTAACCATGCCTTAAAGCTATGAATAAAATCCATTAATCCTTCACCTCTCTTAAATGAAAAATGTTTTAATTCAAAAGAACAAGAAGTACATGAGTTTCGAATTTATTCTTGAAATTAATTTAATTATATTGATGTGGTGACAATACTTTTGTTTTCTGAATGAATGCTTGAACAGTGCATATGTCTTTTGATCTTGTTGTTTATGAATGTTAAAATTTTTTGCTCTTGAAAGAATGATGAACAAAGAGAAATGTTATTGATGATCTAAAAAATCATGAAATTGATTCTTGAAGCAAGAACAAGCAGTGAAAAAGAAGGCTTGCGAAAAAAAAAAAGAAAAGTGGCAAAAAAAAATAGAAAGAAAAAGAAAAAGCAAGCAGAAAAAGCCAATAACCCTTAAAACCAAAAGGCAAGGGTAAAAAGGATCCAAGGCTTTGAGCATCAATGGATAGGAGGGCCCAAGGAAATAAAATCCAGGCCTAAGCAGCTAAACCAAGCTGTCCCTAACCATGTGCTTGTGTCATGAAGGTCCAAGTGAAAAGCTTGAGACTGAGTGGTTAAAGTCGTGATCCAAAGCAAAAAGAGTGTGCTTAAGAGCTCTGGACACCACTAACTGGGGACTCTAGCAAAGCTGAGTCACAATCTGAAAAGGTTCACCCAATTATGTGTCTGTGGCATTTATGTATCCGGTGGTAATACTGGAAAACAAAGTGCTTAGGGCCACGGCCAAGACTCATGAGTAGCTGTGTTCAAGAATCAACATGCTTAACTAGGAAAGTCAATAACACTATCCGAAATTCTAAGTTCCTAGAGAAGCCAATCATTCAGAACTTCAAAGGAAAAAGTGAGATGCCAAAACTGTTCAGAAGCAAAAAGCTACAAGTCCCGCTCATCTAATTATAATTAATATTCATTGATATTCTGGAATTTATATTATATTCTCTTCTTTTTATCCTATTTGATTTTCAGTTGCTTGGGGACAAGCAACAATTTAAGTTTGGTGTTGTGATGAGCAGATAATTTATACGCTTTTTGGCATTATTTTTAGGTAGTTTTTAGTAAGTTCAAGCTACTTTTAGGGATGTTTTCATTAGTTTTTATGTTAAATTCACATTTCTGGACTTTACTATGAGTTTGTGTGTTTTTCTGTGATTTCAGGTAATTTCTAGCTGAAATTGAGGGACTTGAGCAAAACTCTGAAAAAGGCTGACAAAAGGACTACTGATGCTGTTGGAATCTGACCTCCCTGCACTCGAAATGGATTTTCTGGAGCTACAGAACTCCAAATGGCGCGCTCTCAACGGCGTTGAAAAGTAGACATCCAGAGCATTCCAGCAATATATAATAGTTCATACTTTATTCGAAAATTGATGACGTAACTTGGCGTTGAACGCCAAGTACATGCTGCTGTCTGGAGTTAAACGCCAGAAAAACGTCATGATCCGGAGTTGAACGCCCAAAACACGTCATAACTTGGAGTTCAACTCCAAGAGAAGCCTCAGCTCTTGGATTGATCAAGCTCAGCCCAAGCATACACCAAGTGGGCCCCGGAAGTGGATTTATGCATCAATTACTTACTCATGTAAACCCTAGGAGCTAGTTTATTATAAATAGAACATTTAACTATTGTATTAGATATCTTTTGACAGTTTAATCTCTTGACTGTTTAGCCTTTGATTATTCGGTCTCTTGATCACTCAGGGGGCTGGCCATTCGGCCATGCCTGAACCTTTTACTTATGTATTTTCAACGGTGGAGTTTCTGCACACCATAGATCAAGGGTGTGGAGCTCTGCTGTACCTCAAGTTTCAATACAATTATTATTACTTTTCATTCAATTCTCTCTTATTCTTATTCCAAGATATACATTGCACAACACTTCGATGAATGTGATGATCAGTGACACTCATCATCATTCTCACCTATGAACGCGCGTGATTGACAACCACTTCCGTTCTACCTTAGGCCAGGCGCATATCTCTTAGATTCCCGAACAGAATCTTTGTGGTATAAGCTAGATAGATGGCGGCATTCATGAGGATCCGAAAAGTCTAACCTTGTCTGTGGTATTCCGAGTAGGATCCTGGGAATCCGGAAAGTCTAACCTTGTCTGTGGTATTCCGAGTAGGATTCCGGTATTGAATGACTGTGACGAGCTTCAAACTCCTGAAGGCTGGGCGTTAGTGACAAACGCAAAAGAATCAATGGATTCTATTCCAACCTGATTGAGAACCGACAGATGATTAGCCGTGCTGTGACAGAGCATTTGAACCATTTTTACTGAGAGGATGGGATGTAGCTATCAACCAAGGGTGATGCCTCCAGACGATTAGCCGTGCAGTGACAGCGCATAGGACCATTTTCCCGAGAGGATTAAAAGTAGCCATTGATGATAGTGATGCCCTACATACAGCTTGCCATGGAAGGGAGTAAGAAGGATTGAAGGCAGAGTGAGTAGTGAAGTAGAGTTTCAAGAGGAACACAGCATCTCCATACGCCTATCTGAAATTCCCACTATTGATTTACATAAGTATTTCTATCTCTTTTATTTTCTTTTTATTATTAATTTTCGAAACCATAAACCAATTTAATCTGCCTAACTGAGATTTACAAGGTGACCATAGCTTGCTTCATACCAACAATCTCTGTGGGATCGACCCTTACTCACGTAAGGTATTACTTGGATGACCCAGTACACTTGCTGGTTAAGTTGAACGAAGTTGTGTCCACACATAGCAAAGAGCCACAAGAATAATTCCATATAAATTAAAGAATACAGTATTGTGAGTATCACAATTTCGTCCACCAGCCGCCTTTGTGGTTGAACCACTGGCTTGGCATTATTCTCTAGTAGGATCTTGTGCATGCATCTGGCTAGGCTAATGCCCTTAAAATCACTAATGGACCACCCAAGAGCTGTCTTGTGTGTCCTTAGCACCTGAATTAGTATTTTCTCTTCCTGTGCTCTAAAGCAAAGCTTATGATTACAGAAAAAGTGTTACTTTCTCCTAGAAACGCATATCTCAGGGATGGTGGTAATAGTTTGAGCTCAGGTTTAGGAGGTTTCTCCTCTTCCTGAGGAGTTTTCAGAGGTTCTTTTATTTCCTCTGGTACCTCTAGATCAGGCTGAACATCTTTAAAAATGTCCTCTAGCTCTGATTCGAGACTCTCAGCCATACTGATCTTCTTTACCAGGGAATCAATAATATCAACTCTCATGCAGTCTTTTGATGTGTCTGGATGCTTTATTGCCTCAACAACGTTAAGCCTAAATTCATCCTCATTGACTCTCAGGGTTACTTCCCCTTTTTGGACGTCAATGAGGGTTCGTCCAGTTGCTAGAAAAGGTCTTTCTAGAATGAGGCCTGCACTCTTGTGCTCCTCTATTTCCAGCACTACAAAGTCAGTGGGAAAGTTAAATGGCCCAACTGTGACAATCATGTTCTCAATTACGCCTGATGGATATTTAATGGAGCCATCAACAAGTTGAAGACAAATTCGGGTTGGTTTGACCTCTCCAGTCAAGCCAAGCTTTCTAATAGTGGATGCAGGGATTAGGTTGATACTTGCCCTAAGATCACATAGAGCTGTCTTGGTACAAGTACCCTCCAATGTGCATGGTATCATAAAGCTCCTAGGATCCTTGAGCTTCTCTGGCAAGCTCTTTAAGATAACTGCACTGCATTCTTCAGTGAGAAAAACTTTTTTAGTCTCTCTCTAATCCTTCTTATGGCTTAAGATCTCTTTCATGAACTTAGCATAAGAGGGTATTTGCTCAAGTGCCTCTGCAAATGGAATCTTGATTTCAAGAGTCATAAGATAGTCTGCAAAGTGGGCAAATTGTTTATCCTGTTCCGCTTGGCAGAGTTTCTGAGGATAAGGCATTTTAGCCTTGTATTCTTCAACCTTGTTTGCTGCAGGTTTATTAACTATAAAGGCAAGTTGAGAAGCCTTCTTGAGGGAGTTATTATCAGCACTTGTAGGTGGCTGATCCCTCATAGGCATTTGAATGCCAGGATAGGAGGAGGAATACGCGTTTAACGCCAGATACCTACCTTTTTCTGGCATTTGAACGCCAGAACTGGACATGGGTTGGGCGTTTAACGCCAATTTTTCACCCTTTTCATGCATTTGAACGCAGAATTGGGCATCCACTGGGCGTTTAATGCCAGTTTTTCACCCTTTTCTGGCGTTTGAATGCCAGAATCATTTCTCTCTGGGCTCTTACTGTCCTCAGAGGGATTTTGGGTGGCAATTTGCTCATCCTCTATCAGTTGTTCTTTTCTTGGCTTTTTGCTGTTTTGAGTTGAGGTATTTAATGTTTTTCCACTTCTTAATTGAACTGCTTGACACTCTTCTGCTATCTGTTTTGATAACTGCTATTTTGTTTGATTTAATTGTTCCTCCAAACATTGGTTTGCATCCATGGTTTCTTGTAGCATTGCCTTAAACTCTGCTAGTTGTTCTATTAGATAGCATAATTGCTGATTAGATTCAGCAACCTGTTCTGGAGGACTAAGTTCGGTGGATACTGGCTTAGCTTCTTCTTTCATAGAGGACTCACTACTTAAGTACAGATGCTAATTTCTAGCAACTATATCTATGAGCTCTTGAGCTTCTTCAATTGTTTTTTTCATGTGTATAGATCCACCAGCCGAGTGGTCTAGAGGTATCTGAGCTTTTTCTGTAAGTCTATAATAGAAGATGTCTAACTGCACCCACTCGGAAAACATTTCAGAGGGGCATTTCCTTAGCATCTCTCTGTACCTCTCCCAGGCATCATAAAGGGATTCATGATCCTCTTGTTTAAAGCCTTGGATGTCCAGCCTTAGCTGTGTCATCCTTTTTGGATGGAAATATTGATTCAAGAATTTGTTTGACAACTGTTTCCATGTTCTTATACTGGCTTTGGGTTGGTTATTTAACCACCTCTTAGCATGGTCTTTTACAGCAAATGGAAACAGCAATAATCTGTAGACATCCTGCTCCACTTCCTTATCACGTACTATGTCAGCAATTTATAAGAACTATGCCAGAAACTTAGTAGGTTCTTCCTGTGGAAGACCGGAATACTGGCAATTTTGCTGCACCATGATAATGAGCTGAGGATTTAGCTCAAAAGTGTTAGTTCTTATGGGGGGTATATAGATACTACTCCCATATGAAGCAGTAGTAGGGTTAGCATATGACCCCAGAGTCCTTCTGGACTGTTCATTTCCACTTAGGTCCATAATGGAGAAAGGGAGATGATGTGGATTTATTTTATTGATTTCATTATATAATAAAATGGATATTAAAATAATAAATAATAAAATAAAAAAAGAGAATTTGAAAATATTTTATGAGGATTTTCGAAAAAGAATGAGGAGAGAGAAAGTGGTTAGGAGTTTTTGAAAAAGATATGATTTTAAAAATTTTGACCAAATCAACCTAATGAATTCGAAAATTATGAGCAATTAAAGGAAAAGATATTTTTTATTTTTGAATTTTATTATGAAAGAGAAAAACACACAAAAGATATAAGACTTAAAATTTTTAGATCTAATGCTCCTTGTTTTCAAAAATTTTGGAGGGAAAACACCAAGGAACACCAAACTTAAAAATTTTAAGATCAAAACATAAAAAAGACTCAAGAACACTTTGAAGACTCACAAGAACACCAAGAACAGAAAGAAAGAACACCAAACTTAAAATTTTTAGAAAACCAAAATAAAATTTTCGAAAACTAAAGAAAAATTAACAAGAGAACACCAAACTTAAAATTTGATACAAGATTTAATCAAAGAAAAATTATTTTCAAAAAGATTTTAGAAAGACTCAAAGGAGCAACTATTCCCAAGAACATAGACACATTCAACAAATGCAAGGATTAAACAGAGAAAAACTATTTTTTTGAAAAAGGTTTTAATTATAATATAATTTTTTTTAGATGACAAAAACACAAAGGACACCAAACTTAAAACATGCAACTAGACTTAATGAAAAACTAACAATTAATAAAGAAAAATCAATTTTTAAAATTTTTGAAAATATAAAAAAAATGAAAAAGATTTGATTTTTGAAAAAGATTTGAAAAGATAAAGTTTTTAAATTGAAATTTTGACTTGACTCATAAGAAACAACTAAATTTTAAAAACTTTTGACTAAGTCAATCCAAAAGTTCGAAAATTATGAGGAAAATAAGGGAAAGATATTTTTTGACTTTTTGAATTTAATGAGGAAATAGAAAAACCACAAAATGATGCATGATGAACACTATGATGCATGCAAGAACACTATGAATGTCAAGATGAACACTAAGAACACTTTGAAGATCATGATGAACATCAAGAACTTATTTTTGAAAAATTTTCACGAAAAGAAAAAACATGCAAGACACCAAACTTATAGATTTTTCATGTTTAGACACTATGAATTCAAAAATGCATATGAAAAACAAAAAAAAAGACACAAAACAAGAAAATATGAAGTTCAAACAAGGAGACTCATTAAGAACAACTTGAAGATCATGAAGAATGCAATGCATAAATTTTCGAAAATTTTTTTAGAAAAATTAAAAAGATGCAATTGACACCAAACTTAAAAATTGACACTAACTCAAACAAGAAACACAAAATATTTTTATTTTATGATTTTATAATTTTTTTTTGTAATTTTTCGAAATATTTTTTTGTTTTTTTAAATAAAACGAAAAGAAAGTTACCTAATCTGAGCAACAAGATGAACCGTCAGTTGTCCAAACTCGAACAATCCCCGGCAACGGCGCCAAAAACTAGGTAGGCGAAATTGTTATCACCAGGCATGGCTCCAAAAACTTGGTGCACAATACCATGATTCACATGTCTCTTCACAACTTCGCACAGCTGACCAGCAAGTGCACTGGGTCGTCCAAGTAATACCTTACGTGAGTAAGGGTCGATCCCACGGAGATTGTCGGCTTGAAGCAAGCTATGGTCATCTTGTAAATCTCAATCAGGTGGATTCAAATGGTTATGGAGTATTGATAATTAAAAGATAGATAAATATAAAATAAAGATAGAGATACTTATGTAATTCATTGGTGGAAATTTCAGATAAGCGTATGGAGATGCGTTATTCCTTCTGAATCTCTGCTTTCCTACTGCCTTCATTCAATCATTCATACTCCTTTCCAGGCAAGCTGTATATTTGGGATCACCATTGTCAATGGCTACCTCCCGTCCTCTCAGTGAAAATAGTCCTCTACGGTTTCTGCACGGCTAATCAGCTATCAGATTTCTCGTCTCGGATGAAAAATACTAGGCACAGCTACATCATGGCTAATCAGCTGTCGGTTCTCACTTGTGTTGGAATAGGATCCAGTGATCCTTTTGCGTCTGTCACTACGCCCAACAGTCACGAGTTTGAAGCTCGTCACAGTCATCCCTTCCCAGATCCTACTCCGAATACCACAAACAAGGTTTAGACTTTCCGGATCTCAGGAATGCTGCCAATTGTTTCTAGCCTATACCACAAAGGTTCTAATCTTGGATTCAGATGCTCTGTTGTTAGGAGAGACGATGTGAATCGTTGAAGAGAGATCCAAGAGATATGCATTCAAGCTTGTTTTCTTGTAGAACAGAAGTGTTTGTCAGGCACGCATTCATAAGTGAGAATGGTGATGAGTGTCACTTGATCATCATATTCATCATGTTCTTGTGTGCGAATGAATATCTTAGAATAAGAATAAGCTTGAATTGAATAGAAGAACACTAGTACTTGATGTGCGGAAAACGATCCGACACAAAACTCACCGGCATGTGCACAGGGTCGCATCAAGTAATAAAAACTCACGGGAGTGAGGTCGATCCCACAGGGATTGAAGGATTGAGCAATTTTGGTTTAGTGGTTGATTTAGTCAAGCGAATCAAGATTTGGTTGAGTGATTTGTGATTTGCAGAAATTAACTTGCATTGAAAGTAAAGGGAATGTGTAAATTGCATGAAATTTAAAGAGGGCAAGGAATTAAAGTGCTGAATCTTAAAGCACAAGAAATTAAATGGCAAAAACTTAGAATGCAAGAAATATAGATTGCAGAATCTTAAAGTGCAAGGAATGTAAACGGCTGGAATTGTAAAGGGGATTGGGGATTGAATTTGCAGAATTTAAACAAGGAAAAGTAAATTTCATCAAACAGAAGAGTAAAAGAGGGTTTGGGTTGAATCGGATCTGAAGTAAAACAAGTAAATGAACATGAAAAGCAAAAACAGAATGTAAACTTTGGAATCAGATCTCAGGACCCAGAGACTAGAAAACCAAGTCTAGATCTCAATGCCTTCCTAGATCCAACAAGAACAATTGCAAGGGAAATGTAAATTGCAAAGAAAGTAGATGAAGAGCAATTAACCGAAACTGAAATTCAATTAAGTAGTAAATAAACAGAGAGATCCAAGGATGAGATTGAAACAGAATTTCTTCAATTCTCCAACCCAAGATCCAAGACAATTGTAATTGAAATTGAAAGCAATAAAACTAAGAGGAAGAGAAGTGAATTCTCCTTCCCCGAGACTAAGAAATTAAAGATCACTCAATACCAAAAGCTTTCCGAAAACTATTCTGAAAACTAAAAGGGAAAGCTCTCTATGAAAACTAAAAAGAAAGCTCCCCCAACGACTTGAATTCTATCCTATTTATACACTTTCTTCAAATGATCTTCAAGCCTTGAGTTGGGCCTTTGCTCTTGGTGGAATTGGGTTGAGAGAGGCCTTGGTTGATTGCTCTTGGAGTTTGGAGAGGAATCAAAGTGAACCAATTGAACCGGGTTGGAGTTTTGCAAAAGTTTGAGTAAAAGTTTGAGGCTAACTTTTACTCCAACTTTTCAGCTCAGCCTCCTCATTTTGCTGATACCAACGTTGGTGCAAAAGTTAGGGGTCTAACTTTTGCTCCAACGTTGGCCTTCCTTAGTGCACTTATGGCGCCAACGTTAGCCCAAAAGTTAGAGGCTAACGTTGGCGCAAACTTTTGCTCCCCCTTTGTGATTTTCATGCCCCAACGTTAGCCTAAAAGTTAGGGGCTAACGTTGGCGCAAACTTTTGGTGGCCAGAGGGTGTTTTTCATGTGCCAACATTAGCCAAAAAGTTAGGGGCTAACGTTGGCGCAAACTTTTTACCCAAAAGTTTGTGCAAAAGTTTGAGGCTAACTTTTGGTCCAGCTTTTTGCTTCCTGGTTCATTTTCACTTATTCCAAAAGTTTGAGCTAAAGTTTGAGGCAAACTTTTGCTCAAACTTTTTGTCCTCTCTTCCTCCTAGCCATTCCTTCTTGCTTCAACCTTTCTCCAAGCTTTCTTCACCTATCATTAATCAACCAAACACATCAAAGCTATGCTCAAAATCATGAGATATTCTTTCTTTCATAATATGTGACAATTATAGCATAAAACCTCATGAAATTGCCTTAATTCATATATGGTTGATTAAATCAAAGGAAACATGAAAATCTACCCAATTGGCTTGCTTATGGCTCAAGAAAGTGCATAATTCAATTGAAAACAAAAGAAAAAGGCTAGTGAAACTAGGCTAAGATGACTTGTCATCACAACACCAAACTTAAATCTTGCTTGTCCCCAAGCAAGCAGTAAAACATAAGAAAAATTACTAGAAGAAGAGAAGTGTATAAGCCCTTTTATTGGAAGACATTGAATACTGGTAAATGGGGTTTTCATGCATGGTATCTTAGGGATTTTTATTCTGTGGCTGAGGCATCAACATTCCTTTGGATCCTTACTTGAATTACAAAAAAAAAATGAGACTTGTTATTGCTTGGGATTTTTTTTTTGGCTGAGGCTTAATGCTATGTGATAAGGCAGCTTTTTAGAGTAAGCTTTCAGCCAGCATTCCCGCCCCAGTTGGTTCAAGATGCTAGGTGTTGAAACACCCCTATGGACTTATTTGCTCAAGCCTCTCCTTAGCACACACACATCACAGGCATTTAGCTTGTTTTGTTCATCTCTGTTTGTTCTTTGGAAATTGATGCCCAGCACCTCTTTGGGTTACTAAATGCTTTGTCTCAAAGTAGCTCTTGATGGTGGACTTTCGGTTGGCATTCCCGGGTTAGTTAACCCAAGTTGCCGGGTGATGAAGCACCCTTAGAACCTAGTTATCCAAGCTTATCTTTGTACAAAAAGCATCACAGGCATATATCCAAATCTCAAGCTATTGATGCCCAGCCTTGTTTATTTCTTTTTGCTTCTTTTTCTTGCATTTTCTTTCTTTTATTTTGGACCTTTTTCTTTTGTCAAGTCTCATGAAATGTAACTCAAATTCATATCACAAAGTCATGCTAACATTCAGCCTTATTCATAAATCAACTAATGAACCAGCACATACCACCACATAACCTCATTTTGTCTCATATCATGCTAGACTTTTACTCTTTCTCTATTTCACAGTTATTTTTCTTTTATTCAAGCATGAGGAACAAAGCATATAATTCAAGTAAGATGAAAGTGAATCAAGCACTTAGACTAGTAAGCCATAATAGCATGAAACCAAACAAACTCGCAGACAGTAAATGTATCTAAGAAGACACTAATCAACAGGGGACATTTGCACTTTCAATTAACATACTTGAACTAGAATCAGTCAGAGAACAATACAACCTCTTGGAGTCTATTTGTTTTCTCTGTGTCATCATTATTGTTGGGTTCTATATCCTTCCTCTGTCCATGATGATGTACTTTTTCCTCCAAGAGATTGAATGACTTCCTACAAAAGATATTGAAAGTTGCTTGTTCCCCAAGCACTTGAGAGGCAGTTAGCATGCATGTATGCTTGTGATTCTGTGAACCTAAGTTGGTGTGGGAACACCAAACTTAGTTCCTTGCCTACTTCTATATGTAGCAAAATAAATACATGCATGAAACATCAAGTACTTTTATTAAGGAAATAAACTATGAACTAAGAAACAAACTATGAACCAGAAAACAACCAAAAACTAGAAACATGACAATTGTTAAGCAGTTTTTCTGATGGTTTGGAGCTGATACTGATCATGCTGAGGGTGCAATGTGTTCTTAATGAAATTTTTGGTGGAACACCAAACTTAGCATCCAACATTCACCCCTTAACTATTTTGGTGTGCAACACCAAACTTAGCTCTTTGCAATACAGAGAAATCTACTCAACTCTTTTATTAAATTAACTGTGAAGAGAAAATTACCTCAGGTTGGGTTGCCTCCCAACAAGCGCTTCTTTATTGTCACTAGCTTGACATGTTGTTCTTCACTTTCTTCCTCTTCTTCCAGTTGGTTAAGAGGAATGACCTCAAGGGGGGGAAAGTTTCAGCTGTTGTCCCCTTTCTTAGTCTCTTCTCAGCAAGACTCCTTTTGTACACAGCTTGATTGAGCTTGCTTGCTAGTTCAGGGGAAGGATTGTTTGTAGTTGACCTTCTCTTGAATGTTGTTCTTTGTAGCTTGGTCACAATTCTCTTCTCGGTGCTTTTGTTAATTGCCTTCACTTTCTTGAATCCAAGTCTTGGTGGTTGTGTGATTGTTAGAGTCTTCTTTTCATCAAGAGCCTCTTGCAATGGTGGTTCTGTGAGCTCTTCCTCCGTGTACTTCTCTGCTTCACTTGAGTTTGGACTTCTTTGGTTGTCTTTCTCACTTTCTTGCTCTTCCACTTCCTCTTTTACACTCAATATTTGTTTTAATAGCTCTTTCATGGAGGAGGTTTGTTGATCTTCCCAACATTTCTTCATCTCCTCTTCATATCTTTCAATCATGGATTCAATTGTTGAGCCATTTTGTTTCAAGGAGGTTTGAGAGAGTTGTGAGTTTTCATGTTCCTTGTCATCTCAAGTGGCTTCTGTGAATATGCAAGGTCAGGTTCAAATGTTTCCTCTACCTCATTTTTCATTGAAATTTCTCTTGACACAGAGGCTTCTTCATCTTGCTTTTCCACTTCCTCACCCACAAATTTGTCTTCATCCTTACTGTTTGATGGTTCTAAGTTCCTCTTTGTTTGCTCTAAGGGTCCATTCATCTTCTTGAGGATGGTTTCTTCCCAAGATTGGGGTTGTGTGAAGCTTTCCACGACTTTTCTGTGTATTTCAATGGCTTCGCATTGGCGTTCTAAGGGTTCTTTGGACCATTGAAGGTAATCCTCAACTGCTAATTCAAGAGATGAAGGTTGAGAGTAATTTTGGTGACGTGAATGTGTTGTGGTGAAGTTGTGTTGAGGGGTGTGGAATGAGTTGTGTGATTGATGGGATGACTGGTATGGATTTTGGAGGAAACTTTGTGTTGAGGCATAATCAAGTGATGAAGAACTTTTAAATGAGAAACTGGGACGTGAGGGTGGATGCTCTTTCATTCTGTGGTGATACTCCCATCTACCATGAGGATAATAATATGAATTATTTTGTAGTGGTGGTTGGTATCCCATATGATTCTCCTGCTCATCTTGTGTCTCTGAAGTAAATCTCCATGGATTGGAGTACTTATAATTTGTATTTTCTTGGTGATTTTCCCAGCCACCATTAGAGATTGGTGATGGTGGGTAATATCCCCTAAAATTTGTTTGATCATAAGATGAGTTGAACTCCATTTGAACTTTGGAAAACACAACACCATTGAAAATTGAAATTACTCATATCAGAGATGAGAATTTCTTAGTGAGGCATAAACTCAAACACCTTGGTTTCAATCTAAAACAGAGAACAAAAATAAAGAAAATGTTTGATCTAGACCACCACCTCACTTAATCATTGTCAATCAATTCAATCCCCGGCAACGGCGCCAAAAACTTGATGTGCGGAAAACGATCCGACACAAAACTCACCGGCAAGTGCACCGGGTCGCATCAAGTAATAAAAACTCACAGGAGTGAGGTCGATCCCACATGGATTGAAGGATTGAGCAATTTTGGTTTAGTGGTTGATTTAGTCAAGCGAATCAAGATTTGGTTGAGTGATTTGTGATTTGCAGAAATTAACTTGCATTGAAAGTAAAGGGAATGTGTAAATTGCATGAAATTTAAAGAGGGCAAGGAATTAAAGTGCTGAATCTTAAAGAACAAGAAATTAAATGGCAAAAACTTAGAATGCAAGAAATGTAGATTGCAGAATCTTAAAGTGCAAGGAATGTAAACGGCTGGAATCGTAAAGGGGATTGGGGATTGAATTTGCAGAATTTAAACAAGGAAAAGTAAATTTCATCAAACAGAAGAGTAAAAGAGGGTTTGGGTTGAATCGGATCTGAAGTAAAACAAGTAAATGAACATGAAAAGCAAAAACAGAATGTAAACTTTGGAATCAGATCTCAGGACCCAGAGACTAGAAAACCAAGTCTAGATCTCAATGCCTTCCTAGATCCAACAAGAACAATTGCAAGGGAAATGTAAATTGCAAAGAAAGTAGATGAAGAGCAATTAACCGAAACTGAAATTCAATTAAGTAGTAAATAAACAGAGAGATCCAAGGATGAGATTGAAACAGAATTTCTTCAATTCTCCAACCCAAGATCCAAGACAATTGTAATTGAAATTGAAAGCAATAAAACTAAGAGGAAGAGAAGTGAATTCTCCTTCCCCGAGACTAAGAAATTAAAGATCACTCAATACCAAAAGCTTTCCGAAAACTATTCTGAAAACTAAAAGGGAAAGCTCTCTATGAAAACTAAAAAGAAAGCTCCCCCAACGACTTGAATTCTATCCTATTTATACACTTTCTTCAAATGATCTTCAAGCCTTGAGTTGGGCCTTTGCTCTTGGTGGAATTGGGTTGAGAGAGGCCTTGGTTGATTGCTCTTGGAGTTTGGAGAGGAATCAAAGTGAACCAATTGAACCGGGTTGGAGTTTTGCAAAAGTTTGAGTAAAAGTTTGAGGCTAACTTTTACTCCAACTTTTCAGCTCAGCCTCCTCATTTTGCTGATACCAACGTTGGTGCAAAAGTTAGGGGTCTAACTTTTGCTCCAACGTTGGCCTTCCTTAGTGCACTTATGGCGCCAACGTTAGCCCAAAAGTTAGAGGCTAACGTTGGCGCAAACTTTTGCTCCCCCTTTGTGATTTTCATGCCCCAACGTTAGCCTAAAAGTTAGGGGCTAACGTTGGCGCAAACTTTTGGTGGCCAGAGGGTGTTTTTCATGTGCCAACATTAGCCAAAAAGTTAGGGGCTAACGTTGGCGCAAACTTTTTACCCAAAAGTTTGTACAAAAGTTTGAGGCTAACTTTTGGTCCAGCTTTTTGCTTCCTGGTTCATTTTCACTTATTCCAAAAGTTTGAGCTAAAGTTTGAGGCAAACTTTTGCTCAAACTTTTTGTCCTCTCTTCCTCCTAGCCATTCCTTCTTGCTTCAACCTTTCTCCAAGCTTTCTTCACCTATCATTAATCAACCAAACACATCAAAGCTATGCTCAAAATCATGAGATATTCTTTCTTTCATAATATGTGACAATTATAGCATAAAACCTCATGAAATTGCCTTAATTCATATATGGTTGATTAAATCAAAGGAAACATGAAAATCTACCCAATTGGCTTGCTTATGGCTCAAGAAAGTGCATAATTCAATTGAAAACAAAAGAAAAAGGCTAGTGAAACTAGGCTAAGATGACTTGTCATCACAACACCAAACTTAAATCTTGCTTGTCCCCAAGCAAGCAGTAAAACATAAGAAAAATTACTAGAAGAAGAGAAGTGTATAAGCCCTTTTATTGGAAGACATTGAATACTGGTAAATGGGGTTTTCATGCATGGTATCTTAGGGATTTTTATTCTGTGGCTGAGGCATCAACATTCCTTTGGATCCTTACTTGAATTACAAAAAAAAATGAGACTTGTTATTGCTTGGGATTTTTTTTTTGGCTGAGGCTTAATGCTATGTGATAAGGCAGCTTTTTAGAGTAAGCTTTCAGCCAGCATTCCCGCCCCAGTTGGTTCAAGATGCTAGGTGTTGAAACACCCCTATGGACTTATTTGCTCAAGCCTCTCCTTAGCACACACACATCACAGGCATTTAGCTTGTTTTGTTCATCTCTGTTTGTTCTTTGGAAATTGATGCCCAGCACCTCTTTGGGTTACTAAATGCTTTGTCTCAAAGTAGCTCTTGATGGTGGACTTTCGGTTGGCAATCCCGGGTTAGTTAACCCAAGTTGCCGGGTGATGAAGCACCCCTTAGAACCTAGTTATCCAAGCTTATCTTTGTACAAAAAGCATCACAGGCATATATCCAAATCTCAAGCTATTGATGCCCAGCCTTGTTTATTTCTTTTTGCTTCTTTTTCTTGCATTTTCTTTCTTTTATTTTGGACCTTTTTCTTTTGTCAAGTCTCATGAAATGTAACTCAAATTCATATCACAAAGTCATGCTAACATTCAGCCTTATTCATAAATCAACTAATGAACCAGCACATACCACCACATAACCTCATTTTGTCTCATATCATGCTAGACTTTTACTCTTTCTCTATTTCACAGTTATTTTTCTTTTATTCAAGCATGAGGAACAAAGCATATAATTCAAGTAAGATGAAAGTGAATCAAGCACTTAGACTAGTAAGCCATAATAGCATGAAACCAAACAAACTCGCAGACAGTAAATGTATCTAAGAAGACACTAATCAACAGGGGACATTTGCACTTTCAATTAACATACTTGAACTAGAATCAGTCAGAGAACAATACAACCTCTTGGAGTCTATTTGTTTTCTCTGTGTCATCATTATTGTTGGGTTCTATATCCTTCCTCTGTCCATGATGATGTACTTTTTCCTCCAAGAGATTGAATGACTTCCTACAAAAGATATTGAAAGTTGCTTGTTCCCCAAGCACTTGAGAGGCAGTTAGCATGCATGTATGCTTGTGATTCTGTGAACCTAAGTTGGTGTGGGAACACCAAACTTAGTTCCTTGCCTACTTCTATATGTAGCAAAATAAATACATGCATGAAACATCAAGTACTTTTATTAAGGAAATAAACTATGAACTAAGAAACAAACTATGAACCAGAAAACAACCAAAAACTAGAAACATGACAATTGTTAAGCAGTTTTTTTGATGGTTTGGAGCTGATACTGATCATGCTGAGGGTGCAATGTGTTCTTAATGAAATTTTTGGTGGAACACCAAACTTAGCATCCAACATTCACCCCTTAACTATTTTGGTGTGCAACACCAAACTTAGCTCTTTGCAATACAGAGAAATCTACTCAACTCTTTTATTAAATTAACTGTGAAGAGAAAATTACCTCAGGTTGGGTTGCCTCCCAACAAGCGCTTCTTTATTGTCACTAGCTTGACATGTTGTTCTTCACTTTCTTCCTCTTCTTCCAGTTGGTTAAGAGGAATGACCTCAAGGGGGGGAAAGTTTCAGCTGTTGTCCCCTTTCTTAGTCTCTTCTCAGCAAGACTCCTTTTGTACACAGCTTGATTGAGCTTGCTTGCTAGTTCAGGGGAAGGATTGTTTGTAGTTGACCTTCTCTTGAATGTTGTTCTTTGTAGCTTGGTCACAATTCTCTTCTCGGTGCTTTTGTTAATTGCCTTCACTTTCTTGAATCCAAGTCTTGGTGGTTGTGTGATTGTTAGAGTCTTCTTTTCATCAAGAGCCTCTTGCAATGGTGGTTCTGTGAGCTCTTCCTCCGTGTACTTCTCTGCTTCACTTGAGTTTGGACTTCTTTGGTTGTCTTTCTCACTTTCTTGCTCTTCCACTTCCTCTTTTACACTCAATATTTGTTTTAATAGCTCTTTCATGGAGGAGGTTTGTTGATCTTCCCAACATTTCTTCATCTCCTCTTCATATCTTTCAATCATGGATTCAATTGTTGAGCCATTTTGTTTCAAGGAGGTTTGAGAGAGTTGTGAGTTTTCATGTTCCTTGTCATCTCAAGTGGCTTCTGTGAATATGCAAGGTCAGGTTCAAATGTTTCCTCTACCTCATTTTTCATTGAAATTTCTCTTGACACAGAGGCTTCTTCATCTTGCTTTTCCACTTCCTCACCCACAAATTTGTCTTCATCCTTACTGTTTGATGGTTCTAAGTTCCTCTTTGTTTGCTCTAAGGGTCCATTCATCTTCTTGAGGATGGTTTCTTCCCAAGATTGGGGTTGTGTGAAGCTTTCCACGACTTTTCTGTGTATTTCAATGGCTTCGCATTGGCGTTCTAAGGGTTCTTTGGACCATTGAAGGTAATCCTCAACTGCTAATTCAAGAGATGAAGGTTGAGAGTAATTTTGGTGACGTGAATGTGTTGTGGTGAAGTTGTGTTGAGGGGTGTGGAATGAGTTGTGTGATTGATGGGATGACTGGTATGGATTTTGGAGGAAACTTTGTGTTGAGGCATAATCAAGTGATGAAGAACTTTTAAATGAGAAACTGGGACGTGAGGGTGGATGCTCTTTCATTCTGTGGTGATACTCCCATCTACCATGAGGATAATAATATGAATTATTTTGTAGTGGTGGTTGGTATCCCATATGATTCTCCTGCTCATCTTGTGTCTCTGAAGTAAATCTCCATGGATTGGAGTACTTATAATTTGTATTTTCTTGGTGATTTTCCCAGCCACCATTAGAGATTGGTGATGGTGGGTAATATCCCCTAAAATTTGTTTGATCATAAGATGAGTTGAACTCCATTTGAACTTTGGAAAACACAACACCATTGAAAATTGAAATTACTCATATCAGAGATGAGAATTTCTTAGTGAGGCATAAACTCAAACACCTTAGTTTCAATCTAAAACAGAGAACAAAAATAAAGAAAATGCTTGATCTAGACCACCACCTCACTTAATCATTGTCAATCTATTCAATCCCCGGCAACGGCGCCAAAAACTTGATGTGCGGAAAACGATCCGACACAAAACTCACCGGCAAGTGCACCGGGTCGCATCAAGTAATAAAAACTCACAGGAGTGAGGTCGATCCCACATGGATTGAAGGATTGAGCAATTTTGGTTTAGTGGTTGATTTAGTCAAGCGAATCAAGATTTGGTTGAGTGATTTGTGATTTGCAGAAATTAACTTGCATTGAAAGTAAAGGGAATGTGTAAATTGCATGAAATTTAAAGAGGGCAAGGAATTAAAGTGCTGAATCTTAAAGAACAAGAAATTAAATGGCAAAAACTTAGAATGCAAGAAATGTAGATTGCAGAATCTTAAAGTGCAAGGAATGTAAACGGCTGGAATCGTAAAGGGGATTGGGGATTGAATTTGCAGAATTTAAACAAGGAAAAGTAAATTTCATCAAACAGAAGAGTAAAAGAGGGTTTGGGTTGAATCGGATCTGAAGTAAAACAAGTAAATGAACATGAAAAGCAAAAACAGAATGTAAACTTTGGAATCAGATCTCAGGACCCAGAGACTAGAAAACCAAGTCTAGATCTCAATGCCTTCCTAGATCCAACAAGAACAATTGCAAGGGAAATGTAAATTGCAAAGAAAGTAGATGAAGAGCAATTAACCGAAACTGAAATTCAATTAAGTAGTAAATAAACAGAGAGATCCAAGGATGAGATTGAAACAGAATTTCTTCAATTCTCCAACCCAAGATCCAAGACAATTGTAATTGAAATTGAAAGCAATAAAACTAAGAGGAAGAGAAGTGAATTCTCCTTCCCCGAGACTAAGAAATTAAAGATCACTCAATACCAAAAGCTTTCCGAAAACTATTCTGAAAACTAAAAGGGAAAGCTCTCTATGAAAACTAAAAAGAAAGCTCCCCCAACGACTTGAATTCTATCCTATTTATACACTTTCTTCAAATGATCTTCAAGCCTTGAGTTGGGCCTTTGCTCTTGGTGGAATTGGGTTGAGAGAGGCCTTGGTTGATTGCTCTTGGAGTTTGGAGAGGAATCAAAGTGAACCAATTGAACCGGGTTGGAGTTTTGCAAAAGTTTGAGTAAAAGTTTGAGGCTAACTTTTACTCCAACTTTTCACCTCAGCCTCCTCATTTTGCTGATACCAACGTTGGTGCAAAAGTTAGGGGTCTAACTTTTGCTCCAACGTTGGCCTTCCTTAGTGCACTTATGGCGCCAACGTTAGCCCAAAAGTTAGAGGCTAACGTTGGCGCAAACTTTTGCTCCCCCTTTGTGATTTTCATGCCCCAACGTTAGCCTAAAAGTTAGGGGCTAACGTTGGCGCAAACTTTTGGTGGCCAGAGGGTGTTTTTCATGTGCCAACGTTAGCCAAAAAGTTAGGGGCTAACGTTGGCGCAAACTTTTTACCCAAAAGTTTGTGCAAAAGTTTGAGGCTAACTTTTGGTCCAGCTTTTTGCTTCCTGGTTCATTTTCACTTATTCCAAAAGTTTGAGCTAAAGTTTGAGGCAAACTTTTGCTCAAACTTTTTGTCCTCTCTTCCTCCTAGCCATTCCTTCTTGCTTCAACCTTTCTCCAAGCTTTCTTCACCTATCATTAATCAACCAAACACATCAAAGCTATGCTCAAAATCATGAGATATTCATTCTTTCATAATATGTGACAATTATAGCATAAAACCTCATGAAATTGCATTAATTCATCTATGGTTGATTAAATCAAAGGAAACATGAAAATCTACCCAATTGGCTTGCTTATGGCTCAAAAAAGTGCATAATTCAATTGAAAACAAAAGAAAAAGGCTAGTGAAACTAGGCTAAGATGACTTGTCATCAGTACTTTGCATTAATACTCGAGGGACAGCAGAGCTCCACACTTTAATCTATGGTGTGTAGAAACTGTACCGTTGAAAATACACAAGTGAAAATAGTCTAGGCATGGCCGAGTGGCCAGCCTCCAAGTCTAAGAAAAAACGTTCCAAAGATGATCTAAGGATAATCCAAAGATATGAGTACATTAGTAAAAAGTCCTATTTATACTAAAACCAGTTACTAGGATTATAGAAATAAGTAAATGATGAAGAAATCCACTTCCGGGCCCACTTGGTGTGTGCTTGGGCTGAGCATTGAAGCTTTCATGTGTAGAGACTTTTCTTGGAGTTAAATGCCAGCTTTTATGCCAGTTTGGGCGTTTAACTCCAGCTTTGATCCTGTTTTTGGCGTTTAACGCCAGAATAGGGCAGGAAGTTGGCATTTAAACGCCAGTTTGCGTCATCAAAACTTGAGCAAAGTATGGACTATTATATATTGCTGGAAATCCTAGGATGTCTACTTTCCAACGCAATTGAGACCGTGCCAATTAGGCTTCTGTATCTCCAGAAAATCCATTTTGAGTGCAGGGAGGTCAGAATCCAACAGCATCTTCAGTCCTTTTTCAGCCTCTCAATCAGATTTTTGCTCAGGTCCCTCAATTTTAGCCAGAAAATACCTAAAATCACAGAAAAACACACAAACTCATAGTAAAGTCTAGGAATGGAAACTTTGCTTAAAAACTAATAAAAATATACTAAAATGTAGCTAGATCCTACTAAAAACTACCTAAAAATAATGCCAAAAAGCATATAAATTATCCGCTTATTAGAAAACTCTAGGCTTATATACTCTCACAACCTCCTCCTTTTTCATTGGAATCTCTCTTGGTATAGGGGCTTCTTTTTCTTGTGTCTCCACTTCCTCCTTTTCACCCACCATTTGATCTTCATCCTCCTTGTTTAGCACTCCTCCTCTTGTGGTATTATTCTCTTCCCATAGCCAAGGAGAGAAAGTGATTGGATTTTCAGCATGGAATTGTGCTAACTGTGCCAGTGCAGCTTCTAATCTTGCAAGATTGTCATTGCCATCACATGGTTGTGGTGATTGGTTAAAGTTGGCTTGTACTTGTCTCTATGCCCCTGCTAACCGTGCCATTGTGGCTTCTAATCTTGTAAGATTATTATCGAGTGGGGAAGAATTTAGACATGTAAAACTAGGAGGTGAGGTTGGATAATTAAGATGTAATGGCTCTTGATGAATGGGGTATGAATGAGTTAAACCTCTTTGATTTTGATCTTTCCAGTCACAACATGAGTAGTGATTACACTCATCAAAATATGGACTATATTGTGGCTCTGGGAAGTACCCTATTTCATGTTCTTGATACTCCCACCCACCCTGAGTATAATGACGTGCATTATTTTGTGGTGGTGGAAAGTTTCCCATGAAATTTGATTGATCATTATCTCTCATTCCTTGGTGATATTCCCAGTCACCATTAGGACAATGACTTGAATCATTTTGTAGTGGTAGGCAATATCCCATATGATATTATTGATCAAAATGTGAAATGAACTCCCTTTGAATTTGGTAAAACACAACCACCAAGAAAAATTAAAATTTCTTATATCAGAGGATAAGGATTCTTAGTGAGGCAATAACACAAACACCTAGCAGCAAGAGAAAATTAAAAGAAATTAAATGACAAAAAAAAGAAAAGAACATAAAAAAATGTCTAAGCTAGGTAATCAACTAACCGGTAGTTTATTAATCACAATTAATCCCCAACAACAGCGCTATAAAACTTGAAGAAAGAAATCTTGCATCTCTGCAAAATTTTCCCATTTGGCAAGTATACTGAATTGTCGTCAGGTAATAACCCACTAGGAGTGGGGTCGAATCCCACGAGGATTAACGGATTAAGGCAAACAATTGCTAATTGATTATCCTAGTTAGACTATTTAGATTGGAGTGAAGAGCAAACAGGAAATATAAATGACATGAAAAATAGAGGAAAGCAATAAAGTACAGGAAAGTAAATGGCATAAATATAAAGCACGGAAAAGTAAAGTGCAGAAAATGAAAATAGCACAAAGTAAGTAAAAGAAAGAAAAGGCAAAATAAACATTGGGATCAAGAGATATTGCATTATCCAGATTAATTAATTTCATCTCATCTTCAATCATGCAACACATTGACCTCTTGGCAATCATGATTGATTGAGCCCCAATTCCTTGGTGACTCAATCTCTCAAATCTTGATAATCAGCCAATTCCTTGGTCCAATTGCTCATAAAGAGAGATGAAGATAGATCCCTGATTATACCACACACTTTTCTGGATCCAAATAATGGAGAGATTTCATGTCACCGTATCCCTACCAAAACCCAAATCTATTCAAGTGAGAGAAAAAATTTTCAAGCATGGTTTTATGTTTCCTCTTCCAAAGTTCCCATAAAACCCAATTGCATTCATTCTCTTTTCCAAGATAATTGAATGCTAAGCTTGAAGAACAAAATTCTTTCCAGTAAATTAAGAGAGATGAATAGAAGAAGAAGAATAAAAACAATCAATCCATCAAATAGCAATAGAGCTATCTTTCTCAATGGAAAGAGTTAGTAATTCATAACTAAAAATATTTACAAAAGTGAGAAAGAAAAAGAAAATAAGAAGAGGCTGATGGTGAACAGAGAGGATCCGAAGACTCCACCAATCCAGCATGACTAATTCTATGAACTAAGGCCTTTATATAAGCAATCCTAAATTACAAACTTAAATAAAATTGAAAGAAAATTACAATAAAATAAAAATTAACTATTCTAGATGATTCTTGTGGCCTTGATTGGTTGACAATTGTGGGCTTGCTTGCTTTTAAGTGGACTTAGAGTGAATTTGATTCAGAATAAGGCTTCAGGAGAACGTAGCGTTGTTTTGGAGAACAGAGCGTTCTTGCACCCACGCATATGTGTGCTATACGCTTGCGCGTCCCTGGTGTTTTGCCTCATCGACACGTACGCGTCACCCACGCGTACGCATCCCTTGCAACGTTCGCTTTAAGAATGTAGCGTTTGCGAAATGAACGCTCCTTCCACGTGTACGCGTCGCCTACGCGTACGCGTGGATTACAAGAATGTCAAATCCACACTTCACTTCATCCACGCAAACGCGTCCTTCTTCACTATTGTCACATCGGCGCGTACGCGTGCATGATCCCAAATTTGAAAGTATCGCATGCACTCGTTCAGAGTGAACGCAGCGTTCTTGGCCTGAGAGCGCTCTTCTATGTTTGTGCAATGCCCTTGAGAAAGCGTAGCGCTTTCCCTTGCCTTATGGAGGTGGTTGTCAGTCACACGTTCATAGGTGAGAATGATGATGAGTGTCACGGATCATCACATTCATCAAGTTGAAGAACAAGTGATATCTTGGAACAAGAACAAGCGGAATTGAATAGAAGAACAATAGTAATTGCATTAATACTCGAGGTACAGCAGAGCTCCACACCTTAATCTATGGTGTGTAGAAACTCCACCGTTGAAAATACATAAGAACAAGGTCTAGGCATGGCCGAATGGCCAGCCTCCCAAAGTGATCAAAAGATCTAAAGATCAAACGATTCCAAAGATCAGATGATCCTTAATACAATAGTAAAAGGTCCTATATATAGAGGACTAGTAGCCTAAGGTGTACAAAGATGAGTAAATGATATAAAAATCCACTTTCGGGCCCACTTGGTGTGTGCTTGGGCTGAGCATTGAAGCATTTTCGGGGAGAGACTCTTCTTGGAGTTAAACGCCAGCTTTTATGCCAGTTTAGGCGTTTAACTCCCATTTTGGTGCCAGTTCCGGCGTTTAACGCTGGGAATTCTGAGGGTGACTTTGAACGCCGGTTTGGGCCATCAAATCTTGGGCAAAGTATGGACTATCATATATTGCTGGAAAGCCCAGGATGTCTACTTTCCAACGCCGTTAAGAGCGCGCCAATTGGGCTTCTGTAGCTCCAGAAAATCCACTTCGAGTGTAGGGAGGTCAGAATCCAACAGCATCTGCAGTCCTTTTCAGTCTCTGAATCAGATTTTTGCTCAGGTCCCTCAATTTCAGCCAGAAAATACCTGAAATCACAGAAAAACACACAAACTCATAGTAAAGTCTAGAAAAGTGAATTTTAGCTAAAAACTAATAAAAATATACTAAAAACTAGCTAAATCCTACTGAAAACATACTAAAAACAATGCCAAAAAGCGCATAAATTATCCGCTCATCACAACACCAAACTTAAATTGTTGCTTGTCCCCAAGCAAATGAAAATCAAATAAGATAAAAAGAAGAGAATATACTATAGACTCCAAATTATCAATGAAACTTAGCTCCAAATTAGATGAGCGGGACTAGTAGCTTTTTGCCTCCGAACAGTTTTGGCATCTCACTTTATCCTTTGAAATTCAGAATGATTGGCTTCTTTAGGAACTCAGAATCCAGATAGTGTTATTGATTCTCCTAGTTACGTATGATGATTCTTGAACACAGCTACTTATTGAGTCTTTGGCCGTGGCCCAAAGCACTCTGTCTTCCAGTATTACCACCGGATACATACATGCCACAGACACATAATTGGGTGAACCTTTTCAGATTGTGACTTAGCTTTGCTAGAGTCCCCAATTAGAGGTGTCCAGGATTCTTAAGCACACTCTTTTTGCCTTGGATCACAACTTCATTTCTTTCTTTTTCTCTTTCTCCCTTTCTCTTTCTCTTTTTTTTTCGTTCTTCCCTTTTTTTTGTTGTATTCACTGCTTTTTCTTGCTTCAACAATCATTTTTATGATTTTTCAGATCCTCAGTAACATGTCTCCTTTTTCATCATTCTTTCAAGAGCCAACAATTTTAACATTCATGAACAACAAATTCAAAAGACATATGCACTGTTCAAGCATACATTCAGAAAACAAAAAGTATTGTCACCACATCAAACTAATTAAGCTAGTTTTAAAGATGAATTCAAAATCCTATACTTCTTGTTCTTTTGTGATTAAAAACAGTTTTCATTTAAGAAAGGTGATGGATTCATAGGACATTCATAGCTTTAAGGCATAGACACTAAGACACTAATGATCATAAGACACAAACATAGACAAACATAAGCATGAAAATTTCGAAAAACAGGAAAATAAAGAACAAGGAGATTAAAGAACGGGTCCACCTCAGTGATGGCGGCTTGTTCTTCCTCTTGAAGGTGTTATGGAGTGCTTGAGCTCCTCAATGTCTCTTCCTTGCCTTTGTTGCTCCTCTCTCATGATTCTTTGATCTTCTCTAATTTCATGGAGGAGGATGAAATGTTCTTGGTGCTCCACCCTTAGTTGTCCCATGTTGGAACTCAATTCTCCTAGGGAGGTATTGATTTGCTCCCAATAGTCTTGTGGAGGAAAGTGCATCCCTTGAGGCATCTCAGGGATTTCATGATGAGTGGGATCTCTTGTTTGCTCCATCCTTTTCTTAGTGACGGGCTTGAGGTCATGCCTTCTCAGTTGAACCGGCTTTCCTCTTGAATCTCTCTTCCATTGAGCACCCTCTTCACAAATGTCTGTGAGGACTTGGTCCAACCTTTGATCAAAGTTGACCCTTTTTGAGTTTGAAAGGGACCTCAGGGATCACCTTCTTCATGGCCACAACTTCATAGAAGTGGTCTTGATGCACCCTTGAGATGAATCTCTCCATCTCCCATGACTCGGAGGTGAAAGCTTTTGCCTTCCCTTTGCTCTTTCTAGAGGTTTCTCCGGCCTTGGATGCCATAAATGGTTATGGAAAAACAAAAAGCAATGCTTTTACCACACCAAACTTAAAAGGTTTGCTCGTCCTCGAGCAAAAGAAGAAAGAAGAGAGTAGAAGAAGAAGGAATAGAGGAGAGGGAGATGGCTTTGTGGGTCGGCCAAAGGGGGAGAAGTAGTGTTTAGAGTGTGTGAAAATGATGGAGTGAAGATGGGTTTATATAGGGGTGGATGTGAGTGGTGAAGAGAAAGATGGGGTTTGATAGGTGAGGGGTTTTTGGGGAAGAATGGTTGAGGTGATTGGTGAATGGGTGAAGAAGAGAGAGAGTGGTGGGGTAGGTGGGGATCCTGTGGGGTCCACAGATCCTGAGGTGTCAAGGAAAATTCAACTCTGCACCAAGTGGCGTGCAAAAATGCACTATGTGCCAATTCTGGCGTTAAACGCCGGGCTAGTGCCCATTTCTGGCGTTTAACGCCAAGTTCTTGCCCTTTTCTAGCGTTTAACGCCAGTTTGGTGCCCCTTTCTGGCGTTAAACGCCCAAAATGGTGCCAGACTGGGCGTTAAACGCCCAACTGCTACTCTTACTGGCGTTTAAACGCCAGCAAGGCCTTCCTCTAGGGTGTGCTATTTTTCTTCCTGTTTTTCATTCTGTTTTTGCTTTTTCAATTGATTTTGTGACTTCTCATGATCATCAACCTACAGAAAACATAAAATAACAAAGGAAAATAGATAAAATATAACATTGGGTTGCCTCCCAACAAGCGCTTCTTTAATGTCAGTAGCTTGACATAGGGCTCTCATGGAGCCTCACATTTTCTCAGAGCATTGTTGGAACCTCCCAACACCAAACATAGAATTTGAATGTGGGGGTTCAACACCAAACTTAGAGTTTGGTTGTGGCCTCCCAACACCAAACTTAGAGTTTGACTGTGGGGGCTCTGTTTGACTCTGATTTGAGAGAAGCTCTTCATGCTTCCTCTCCATGGTGACAGAGGGATATCCTTGAGCCTTAAACACAAAGGATTCTTCATTCACTTGAATGATTAGTTCACCTCCATCAACATCAATCACAGCCTTTGCTGTGGCTAGGAAGGGTCTGCCAAGGATGATAGATTCATCCATGCATTTCACAGTCTCTAGGACTATGAAATCAGCAGGGATGTAATGGTCTTCAATCTTTACCAAAACATCCTCTACAAGTCCATAAGCTTGTTTTCTTGAATTGTCTGCCATCTCTAGTGAGATTCTTGCAGCTTGCACCTCAAAGATCCCTAGCTTCTCTATTACAGAGAGAGGCATGAGGTTTACACTTGACCCTAAGTCACACAGAGCCTTCTTGAAGGTCATGGTGCCTATGGTACAAGGTATGGAGAACTTCCTAGGGTCCTGTCTCTTTTGAGGTAATTTCTGCCTAGACAAGTCATCCAATTCTTTGGTGAGCAAAGGGAGTTCATCCTCCCAAGTCTCATTTCCAAATAACTTGTCATTTAGCTTCATGATTGCTCCAAGGTATTTAGCAACTTGCTCTTCAATGACATACTCATCCTCTTCAGAGGAAGAATACTCATCAGAGCTCATGAAAGGCAGAAGCAAGTCCAATGGAATCTCTATGGTCTCATTTTGAGCCTCAGATTCCCATGGTTCCTCATTGGGGAACTCAGTGGAGGCTAGTGCACGCCCATTGAAGTCTTCCTCAGTGGCGTTCACTTCCTCTCCTTCCTCTCCAAATTCGGCCATGTTGATGGCCTTGCACTCTCCTTTTGGATTTTCTTCTGTATTGCTTGGAAGAGTACTAGGAGGGAGTTCAGTAACTTTCTTACTCAGCTGTCCCACTTGTGCCTCCAAATTCCTAATGGAGGACCTTGTTTTAGTCATGAAACTTTGAGTGGTTTTGATTAGATCAGAGACCATGGTTGCTAAGTCAGAGTGGTTCTGCTTAGAGTTCTCTGTCTGTTGCTGAGAAGATGATGGAAAAGGCTTGCCATGGCTAAACCTGTTTCTTCCACCATTATTGTTGTTGAAACCTTGGTGAGGTCTCTGTTGATCCTTCCATGAGAAATTTGGGTGATTTCTCCATGAAGAATTATAGGTGTTTCCATAGGGTTCTCCCATGTAATTCACCTCTTCCATTGAAGGGTTCTCAGGATCATAGGCTTCTTCTTCAGATGAAGCATCCTTAGTACTGCCATGTGCATTTTGCATTCCAGACAGACTTTGAGAAATCAAATTGACTTGCTGAGTCAATATTTTATTCTGAGCCAATATGGCATTCAGAGTATCAATCTCAAGAACTCCTTTCTTCTAATTAGTCCCATTGTTCACAGGATTCCTTTCAGAAGTGTACATGAATTGGTTATTCGCAACCATTTCAATTAGCTCTTGAGCTTCTGTAGGCGTCTTCTTTAGATGAAGAGATCCTCCAGCAGAGCTATCCAAAGACATCTTGGATAGTTCAGAGAGACCATCATAGAAAATACCTATGATGCTCCATTCAGAAAGCATGTCAGAAGGACATTTTCTGATCAATTGTTTGTATCTTTCCCAAGCTTCATAGAGGGATTCTCCATCCTTCTGTCTGAAGGTTTGGACTTCCACTCTAAGCTTACTCAATTTTTGAGGTGGAAAGAACTTTGCCAAGAAGGCATTGACTAGCTTTTCCCATGAGTCCAGGCTTTCTTTAGGTTGTGAGTCCAACCATGTCCTAGCTCTGTCTCTTACAGCAAAAGGGAATAGCATAAGTCTGTAGACCTCAGGGTCAACCCCATTAGTCTTGACAGTGTCACAGATTTGCAAGAATTCAGCTAAAAACTAATGAGGATCTTCCAATGGAAGTCCATGGAACTTGCAATTCTGTTGCATTAGAGAAACTAATTGAGGCTTAAGCTCAAAGTTGTTTGCTCCAATGGCAGGGATAGAGATGCTTCTCCCATAGAAGTCGGGAGTAGGTGCAGTAAAGTCACCCAGCACCTTCCTTGCATTGTTGTTGTTTTCGGCTGCCATGGGTTCTTCTTCTTTGAAGATTTCTGTTAGGTCCTCTACAGAGAGTTGTGCCTTAGCTTCTCTTAGCTTTCGCTTCAAGGTCCTTTCAGGTTCAGGGTCAGCTTCAACAAGAATGCCTTTGTCTTTGCTCCTGCTCATATGAAAGAGAAGAGAACAAGAAAATATGGAATCCTCTATGTCACAGTATAGAGATTCCTTGAGGTGTCAGAGGAACAGAAAAATAGAAGAAAGAGGTAGAAGAATTCGAACTTAGTGAGATAGAGTTCGAATTGTGCATTGAGGAGGAGTAGTACTCCATAAATAGAAGAATGTGAGAAGAGGGGAAGAGATTTTTCGAAAATTAATTAAAAAGATTTTAAAAAACATTTTGAAAAATTGATTGATAATTTTCGAAAACTAAAAGTGGGAAAGAAATCAAGTGATTTTTGAAAAAGATTTTGAAATTAGAATAAAAAAAAGATATGATTGAAAACTGTTTTAAAAAAGATTTGATTAAAAAGATATGATAAAAAATTATGCTTTTTAAAAAGATATGATTGAAAAGATATGATTTGAAAACATTTTAAAAAGATTTGATTTTAAAAATTAATGACTTGCCTAACAAGAAAAGATATGATTCAAACATTAAACCTTTCTCAACAGAAAAGGCAGCATACTTGAAATGTTGAATCAAATTATTAATTGATAGCAAGTATCTTTGAAAAAGGAAAGAAATTGATTTTGAAAACATTTGATTGAAAAGATTTGATTTGAAAAAGATTTGATTTTGAAAAACTTTGAAAACTTGAAAAAAAATTGATTTGAAAACAGAATCTTCCCTCTTGTGCCATCCTAGCGTTAAACGCCCAGAATGGTGCACATTCTGGTGTTTAACGCCCAATGCACTACCTTTTTGGGTGTTAAACGCCCAACCAGGTACCCTGGCTGGCGTTTAAACGCCAGTCTGTCCTTCTTCACTGGGCGTTTTGAGCGCCCAGCTTTTTCTGTGTAATTCCTCTGCTGCATGTTCTGATTCTTCAGTTCCCTGTACTATTGACTTGAAAATAGAACCAAGATCAAATAAACAATGCATGCAAGACACCAAACTTAAAATGAGACACTAGACTCAGACAAGAAACATAAAATATTTTTGGTTTTTTATGAATTTGACAATTTTTTTGGATTTTTCGAAAATTATATGGAAATAGAAAATGAAGGTTTCAGAATTCTCAATTTGGATTCCAGGAATCATTGCAATGCTAGTCTAAGACTTCGGTCCAGGAATTAGACATGGCTTCACAGCCAGCCAAGCTTTCAAAGAAAGCTTCGGTCCAAAACACTAGACATGGCCAATGGCCAGCCAAGCCTTAGCAGATCATCGCTCCAATAGCAAGATTGATAGAAATCAACAAGCTTTTGTGATGATCAGTTGAAACCTCGGTCCAATAAGATTAGACATGGCTTCTCAGCCAGCCAGATTTCAACAGATCATCATGAAACTCTAGAATTCATTTTTAAGAACTCTGAAAAATACCTAATCTAAGCAACAAGATGAACCGTCAGTTGTCCATACACGAAACAATCCCCGGCAACGGCGCCAAAAACTTGGTGTGCGAAATTGTGATCACTACTTTTCACAACTCAAATAATCCCTAGTAATAGCCCCAAAAACTTGGTGCTCAATACCATGGCATAAACACAACTTTGCACAACTAACCAGCAAGTGCACTGGGTCATCCAAGTAATAAACCTTACGCGAGTAAGGGTCGATCCCACGGAGATTGTTGGTATGAAGCAAGCTATGGTCACCTTGTAAATCTTAGTCAGGCAGACTCAAATGGGTATAGATGATATATGAATAAAACATGAAGATAAAGATAGAGATACTTATGTATATCATTGGTGAGAGCTTCAGATAAGCGTATGAAGATGCTTGTCCCTTCTGTCTCTCTGCTTTCTTACTGTCTTCATCCAATCCTTCTTACTCCTTTCCATGGCAAGCTTATGCAAGGGTTTCACCGTTGTCAGTGGCTACCTCCCATCCTCTCAGTGGAAATGTTCAACACACCCTGTCACGGCACGGCTATCCATCTGTCGGTTCTCGATCAGGCCGGAATAGAATCCAGTGATTCTTTTGCATCTGTCACTAACGCCCCGCCCTCAGGAGTTTGAAGCACGTCACAGTCATTCAATCATTGAATCCTACTCAGAATACCACAGACAAGGTTAGACCTTCCGGATTCTCTTGAATGCCGCCATCAGTTCTTGCCTATACCACGAAGACTCTGATCTCACGGAATGGCTGGCTCGTTTGTCAGGCGAGCACTCGGTTGTCAGGCGATCAACCATGCATCGTGTATCAGGAATCCAAGAGATATTCACCCAATCTAAGGTAGAACGGAGGTGGTTGTCAGTCACACGTTCATAGGTGAGAATGATGATGAGTGTCACGGATCATCACATTCATCAAGTTGAAGAACAAGTGATATCTTGGAACAAGAACAAGCGGAATTGAATAGAAGAACAATAGTAATTGCATTAATACTCGAGGTACAGCAGAGCTCCACACCTTAATCTATGGTGTGTAGAAACTCCACCGTTGAAAATACATAAGAACAAGGTCTAGGCATGGCCGAATGGCCAGCCTCCCAAAGTGATCAAAAGATCTAAAGATCAAACGATTCCAAAGATCAGATGATCCTTAATACAATAGTAAAAGGTCCTATATATAGAGGACTAGTAGCCTAAGGTGTACAAAGATGAGTAAATGACATAAAAATCCACTTCCGGGCCCACTTGGTGTGTGCTTGGGCTGAGCATTGAAGCATTTTCGTGTAGAGACTCTTCTTGGAGTTAAACGCCAGCTTTTATGCCAGTTTGGGTGTTTAACTCCCATTTTGGTGCCAGTTCCGGCGTTTAACGCTGGGAATTCTGAGGGTGACTTTGAACACCGGTTTGGGCCATCAAATCTTGGGCAAAGTATGGACTATCATATATTTCTGGAAAGCCCAGGATGTCTACTTTCCAACGCCGTTGAGAGCGCGCCAATTGGGCTTCTGTAGCTCCAGAAAATTCACTTCGAGTGCAGGGAGGTCAGAATCCAACAGCATCTGCAGTCCTTTTCAGTCTCTGAATCAGATTTTTGCTCAGGTCCCTCAATTTCAGCCAGAAAATACCTGAAATCACAGAAAAACACACAAACTCATAGTAAAGTCTAGAAAAGTGAATTTTAGCTAAAAACTAATAAAAATATACTAAAAACTAGCTAAATCCTACTGAAAACATACTAAAAACAATGCCAAAAAGCGCATAAATTATCCGCTCATCAGCTATATACCAGACTGCTCAAAATCTTCCTCTCCATGCTACCAAAGCATTTATGGAGGAGGCAAAGCAGGAGTTCGACCGGATGAAGGGGCTGAAGGAGGAACTTGAATTAAAGGTGACCAAGTTGGAGAAGGATCTAGAAAATGAGAAGGCGAGTTCTCTTTCACTGGCAGCTTCTTTGAGGTTGGCCGAGGACACAGCCCTGATGCATAAGGAGAGTTGTTACGACTTATCGGGAGGTGATGCGTCTGAGGGGGGAGTTGGACAATGCCCAGGAAGATTATTCTGAGCTCCAAGGTCATCTTGTTGGCAGTGTGACTGCTACTTATGAGAACTTGAAGGAGCAAGTTCGAGTCATTGCTCCCGAGGCCGATCTCGCCCTTTTCAGCCTGGACAACGTTGTCAGGGATGGAAAGATTGTCCCTGATGACGAGGGTGATGATGATGCTGATCCTCCCCCTGTGTCCTCTGCCAAAGTGTCGACTTCTTCTGCTCCTCCAGTTGCACCTGATTCGGATTGCCAGGTTCTGAACCGAGAGGATGGAACTATAGATGCTGTGCCTATTCAGACTCGCCCTCCTTCTCCTTGTCCTGAGGTTGCCAAGAAGGCTCCTGATGCTTGCTGATCTCTTTCTGGATATTTATGTAGCTGGCCCGGCTTGTGGGCTTTTTAAAACTTTGTTTATTTTGCTAACTGTCTCTAGTTGCTTGTTTTAGCAACTTTTATTTTGAAAAACAAAAGTAGCTCGTTATCTTTGGTAGGAGTTGATGGCCGCCAAGGCCTTTTTAACTTTGTAGATTATATCAAGGTTCTTGACTTTGTTTTCTCTTCTCCTTTGAGTTTGTGTCTATGTGGGTCTGACTTGTTTCTCGGTTTTCTCACCTTTGTACGTATTTTTGGCGCTCCGTAACCGATTCTTTTGCGTTGGTCCCTTCTAAGTTATTTCTGCAATCTCCTTTCTTGGACCTTGATCAGGTTTCTTTGAGGGATTACTTTTATAACTTTGTTTTCGTAGGAAACCGACTTCATTAGGTCGATCTCTTTCTAAGTTATTTCTGTAATCCCCTTTCTTGGGCCTTTGTCAGGTCTCTCTCAGGGATTACTTTTTATAACTTTGTTTTGTAGGAAACCGACTTCATTAGGTCGATCTCTTCTTAAGTTATTTTTGTAATCCTCTTTCTTGGACCTTTGTCAGGTCTCTTTCAGGGATTACTTTTATAACTTTGTTTTGTAGGAAACCGACTTCGTTAGGTTGATCTCTTCTTAAGTTATTTTTGTAATCCTCTTTCTTGGACCTTTGTCAGGTCTTTTTCAGGGATTACTTTTATAACTTTGTTTTGTAGGAAACCGACTTCGTTAGGTCGATCTCTTCTTAAGTTAAAGTAATCCTCTTTAATAGGGTTGGCCAGACCTCTTTCTAGGGTTTACTTATAACTTGGGTTGACTTGGTCTGACTTCTGAACGTCGGCCAGTCTTTAAGTTATTATTTTAGCTATCCGTAAGGCCTCGTCAGGCTCTTTTTTGGATTGCTTTCGATAACTTCTTACATTATTCTGTGTTCATATTTGCCGATTTGTAGAAAGTGGTTGGCATCTTTAGATCGTCCTTTGGGTGAATCGCGTTTTCACCTTTATCGAACGATTATCTTTATCGTGATCGTGCAGTGAAATTGTTTTTCACTTTCTGCCGATCTGTTGCTTTATAATCGGACGATGAATACTTCAAATTAATGCGTCTTGAAATCTTGTAGAATATCTAAATAAATTTCATTCAAAGAAAAGTGCAAAAAATATATACATGTGGGAATTTTTTCATCCTTTTAAGTTAGATAGTGTCTAGGTCTCAACCTGGTGCCTCATTAAAAAACCTTTTCAGGAAAAAGAGTGCATCCAATAATGAGATCCTTTACCTTTTCTAACTGTAGTACCTTCTTAGGTTGCAGGCGTGCCATGATCTGGGAAGCTCTCGTCCATCGAGTTCGGACAGTCTGTAGTAGCCCTTCCCAAGTACTTCTATAACTCGGTAGGGTTCTTTCCAGTTTGCTGCCAGCTTTCCTTCTCCTAGTCGAGTTGTTCCAATATCATTTCGGATTAGGATAAGATCATTCTCTGTAAAACTTCTCGGTACTACCTTTTGATTATATCTGGAAGCCATTCGGCACTTTGGAGCTTCCTCCCTGATCCGAGCTCTTTCTTGGATTTCAGGTAGTAGGTCGAGCTCTTCCCTCTGAAGTTGGGAGTTTGCTCCCTCATTGTAATGAACTACTCTAGGCAATCTTTCCTCAATCTCTACTGGAATCATTGCCTCTGTTCCGTATGCTAACCGGAAGGGGGATTCCTTTGTGGTGGAATGTGGCGTCGTTCGATATGCCCATAGGACCTGTGGAAGCTCTTCTGCCCAGGCTCCCTTTGCATCTTGTAATCTCCGTTTTAACCCGGCCAATATGACTTTGTTGGCGGCTTCGGCCTGTCCATTGGCCTGTGGATGTTCGACGGAGGTGTACTGGTGCTTTATATTCAGGTTGGCTACTAGTTTTCTGAAGCCTCCATCTGTGAATTGAGTGCCATTGTCTGTGGTTATTGAATATGGAACTCCGAACCTTGTAACAATGTTTCTATATAGGAATTTTCAGCTTCTTTGGGCGGTGGCGCTAGCTAGGGGTTCTGCCTCGATCCACTTTGTAAAGTAGTCCACCCCTACTGTGAGAAATTTAACTTGTCCTGATCCCTGGGGAAAGGGGCCAAGAAGATCGAGTCCCCATTTTGCAAACGGCCAAGGAGAAGTCACGCTGATGAGCTCTTCTGGCGGGGCGATGTGAAAGTTGGCATGTTTTTGACATGGTGGACATGTATTTATAAATTCTGTGGCTTCTTTCTGTAATGTTGGCCAATAGAACCCTGCCCGGAGTACTTTTTTGACAAGAGCCCGTGCTCCGAGATGGTTGCCACAAATGCCGCCATGTATTTCTTCTAACACTTCCCTTATGTGGGAGGTCGGAACACATTTTAATAATGGTACTGAGATCCCTCTTTTGTACAGTATGTTGTTTATGATGGTGTAGTATTGTGCCTCCCTTTTTAGCTTTTTCGCCTCTTTTTCTTCTGTTAGGAGTGTTCCTGTTTTGAGGTAGTTGATTATGGTGGTCATCCATCCTTGGTCCTGGTTTACTATGGCTAGGACTTTTTCTTCTTCAGAAATTGACGGGTTTTGTAACATTTCCTGGATGAGGCTTCTATTGTTGCCCCCTGGTTTGGTGTTGGCTAGTTTCGAGAGTGCGTCAGCTCGGGCATTTTGTTCGCGGAGTATGTGGCAGATCTTATATTCCCCGATTTGTCTGAGCTGTTCCTTGGTCTTATCCAAATACTTTTTCATGGTGGGATCTTTGGCTTGGTAGCTCCCTGTTATTTGTGATGTGACCACTTGTGAATCGTTGTAAATGTTGAGTTTTTTAGCTCCCACCTCTTCAGCCAGCTTCAAACCAGCTAACAATGCTTCATATTCCGCCTGGTTGTTTGAGGCCGGGAACCCAAACTTGAGAGAGAGCTCGACTTGGGTTTCTTGGTTGCTTTCTATTATTACGCCTGCGCCGCTTCCAGTTTTATTTGAAGAACCGTTCACATAGAGGTTCCATTCTGTGACGGTTTCCAGGACATCTGTGAATTCTGCGATAAAGTCGGCCAGATACTGTGATTTGATGGCCGTCTGAGCTTCATACTGGAGGTCAAATTCTTACAGCTCGACTGCCCATTTTAGAATTCTGCCTGCTAAATCTGTTTTCTGCAATATTCCTTTTAGGGGCTGGTTAGTTCGAACCTTAATGGTGTGAGCCTGGAAGTAAGGGCGGAGTCGTCGGGATGTTAAAATGAGAGTATAGGCGAATTTTTCTATTTTCTGGTAGTTCAGCTCGGATCCCTGTAGTGCTTTGCTAATGAAGTATACGGGTTGTTGTCCATTCTCATCTTCTCTGACTAGTACTGAGGCTATTGCCCGGCTTCCTACTGTGAGATATAATATGAGTGGTTCTCCTTCTCGTGGTCGAGATAGGATGGGTGGCCGTCCTAAGAACTTCATAAAGTCATGGAAGGCTTGCTCATATTCTGTTGTCCATTCGAACTGTTTTCCCTTTCTTAAAGTAGCATAGAAGGGGAGAGATATTATCGCAGCTCCTGCTAGGAATCGGGATAGGGCGGCCAATCTCCCATTGAGTTGCTGTACTTCTTTGACATAGGTTGGGCTCTTCATGTTGAGTATGGCCTGACACTTGTCTGGATTTGCTTCAATTCCTCTTTGTGTGAGCATGAAACCTAGGAATTTGCCCGCCTCTACTGTAAAGGTGCAGTTCGCGGGATTGAGTCGCATGTCATGCTTTCTTATGGTGTCGAACACTTGGGCCAAGTCGGACAATAATGTCTCTTCGCTTTGTGTTTTTATTAGCATGTCGTCCACGTAGACTTCCATGATCTTTTCGATGTGATCCGAGAAGACTTTATTCATTAGCCTTTTATAAGTAGCTCTTGCGTTTTTGAGACCGAAAGGCATCACAATGTAACAGTAGTTTGCTTTCGGTATTAAGAACGAGGTCTTTTCTTGATCTGGTGGGTACATGGGGATTTGGTTGTACCCCGAGTAAGCATCCATAAATGAGAGATATCTATATCCGGAGGAAGCATCTACCAGAGCGTCAACACTTGGGAGTGGATATGGATCTTTTGGACAAGCTTTGTTGAGATCGGTGTAATCGGTGCACATTCGCCACTTCCCGTTTGATTTTTTCACCAAGACGATGTTGGCTAGCCATAGTGGGTATTTGACTTCTCTTATGTACCCTGCTTCCAGTAGTGCTTGTACTTGCTCTTCCACATCCTAGGATCGCTCTGGCCCATGTTTTCTTCGTCTCTGCTATACCGGCTGAGATCCTGGATAGGCTGCCAACTTATGGCTCATTAGCTTAGGGTCTATTCCTGGCATGTCTGCGGCTTTCCACGCGAAGAGATCAACATTATCTCGTAAGAATTGTATTAGTAATTCTTTTGAATCTTCTCTTAGGATTATGCCGATATTCGTTGTTTTTTCCGAAGTATCCCTGATCTGAATCTTCTCTATCGCACCTTCTGGTTGTGGACGAAGGTCTTCTCGTCGTTGGGCTCTGCCCAGCTCGATTGTGTGGAACACTTCTCCCCTGCCTCTGAGGTTTAGGCTTTCGTTATAACAGCGACGTGCCATCTTTTGATCTGCTTTTATCGTGGCTATTCTTTTCGTAGTGGGGAATTTCATACATAGATGTGGGGTCGAGACTATCGCGCCAAGTTGGTTGAGTGTTGTCCGACCTATGGGAGCATTGTAAGCTGAACTTACATCGACCACGATGTATTCTATTCTGAGGGTCCTGGATTGGTTCCCTTTTCCGAAGGTTGTATGTAGTGGTATGTATCCCAGCGGTTGAACCGGGGTATCTCCTAGTCCGAACAGACTGTTTGGATATGCTTTAAGTTCTTTCTCTTCTAAGCCGAGTTTATCGAAGGCTGTTTTGAATAAAATATCGGTGGAACTCCCTTGGTCTATTAAGGTGTGGTGTAGATTGGCGTTTGCCAATATGATGGTGATGACCATGGGATCATCGTGTCCTGAGATGATGCCGGAGGCGTCCTCTTTAGTAAATGTTATTGCCGGGATGTTGAGTGCTTCCTCCTTTCCCTCGACATGATATACTTCTTTGAGATATCTTTTGTGAGATGATTTAGAGATCCCACCTCCTGCGAATCCGCCATGTATCATGTGGACATGTCTCTCTGGTGTCCGAGGTGATCGTTCAGTTCGCTCGGTATCTTCATCCTTTCGTCTCTTTCTTTGATCATCATCTCGGGTGGCCAGAAATCGATCTAATTTTCCTTCTCTCACTAATTTCTCTATGATATTTTTTAAGTAGAAGTATTCATTTGTGGAGTGTCCACGGACTCGATGGTATTCACAATATTCCTTCCGGTTTCCTCCTCCCTTTTTTTCCTTTGAGTGGCCGAGCTGGGGGGATTTTTTCTGTATGGCAGACTTCTTTGTATATCTCGACTAGGGATGCCCTGAGAGGAGTGTAATTGTGGTATTTTTTTATTTTCTCCCCTTGTCGATCTTCTTTTCTCTTGGATTCCTTGTCTTTGTCTCGGTAGGAGGTCCTCGATTTTGAGGTCTCTCCTAACCGAGCGTTTTCTTCCATGTTGATATATTTTTCTGCTCGTTCCTATACTTCGTCTAAGGAGGTCAGGTACTTCTTTGATATAGATTGGCTAAAAGGTCCTTCTTACAGGCCATTGATGAGTTCCATGATGGCGGCTTCTGTTGGTAAACTTTGTATGTCTATGCACGTTTTGTTGAATATTTCCATGTAGTTACTGAGGTTCTCCCGATCTCCTTGTTTGATTCCTAGTAAGCTGGGGGCGTGCTTGGCCTTATCTTTCTGAATAGAGAATCTGGCTAGGAATTTTTTAGCTAGGTCATCAAAGCTTGAGATGGACTTTGGGAGTAGGTTGTCGAACTATCGGATTGCTGTCTTTGTGAGAGTTGTTGGAAAGGCTTTACAGCGAACAGTATCTGGGGCGTCGGTAAGGTACATTCTGCTTTCGAAGTTGCTGAGGTGGTGGTTGGGGTCCGTGGTGCCATCGTATAGGGTCATATCTAGGAGTTTGAAGTCTTTTGGAATTTTGGTTTTCATGATTTCCCTGGTGAACGGGTCTTGCTCTTTGCGTGAATTTTCTTCGTGAATTTTCGGCTTCCAATTGCTGTAGTTTTTCTTCCAATTCTCGACATCTCCGCACCTCTCTTTGTAGATCCTTTCCGATTTCTCGTTGTTGTTGGGTTTCTTTTTCAAGTTGTTTTAGGCGGTCTAGGAGCGCTTCTATTGCCCCAGAATTTGGTGAGTCTTTGTCTTTGTTGGTTTTCGGAGTATCTTGTAGCGTGACATCCGCGTTCCTGTGCGGTGTTCTATCTTCCAGACCTGAATCGTGGTCGTTGTCATGGTCGTCCGCCATGGTGATGGGATGACTTCCAGGTTCCCCGGCAACGGCGCCAATGTTTCGAGGGTTACCTGAAACTGTAGGTCGATCTCGGACGAGATCTTCTGTGCTGGTCAGAGCCGACGTGTCCGGCAGGTGTATAGCAGCTGGAGCTGGTGTGTCCGACTTGTAGAATTTGAGAATGCTGCTGATCCCTTGTCACCGAAGGGTACCTGCAAGGGACTCCGATGCTTAAGTTAGCAAGGGTATTAAACAGGTATTGAGTAGAATCAGAGTATGAGTTATACGTGGGTGCTCCAGTGTATTTATAATGGTGTGGAGTGACCTTTTTAGATAAGATAAGTTAGTTATCTTATCTTAACTTCAAGTGAGGTCATTTATCTTCAAGGGAACCGCCTTTATCTCTACGGGCTTGGACTGCCCTTGGATTTGGGACGTGTTCCTCTATTTAGGCCATTTGTTTGGGCTTTCCTGTGACTTGGCCGAGCTCTTTGAGAAGGGGTTGGGTTGTCCTGATCTGAAGAGGTCGGTCGCTTTGTCTGTAGAACATTCTGGGTCGAACAGCTCGACCCAGGGTATGAACAGTAACTGCTGCTTATGAGAACCTGAAGGAGCAGGTTCGAGTTCTTGCCCCAGAGGTCGACCTTGCTTTATTTAGTTTGGATAATGTTGTGAAGGATGGTAAGATTGTCCTCGATGATCCCGATGATGATGATGCTGAGCCTCCTTCCAAGCCTGCCGCCAAAGCTTCTGTTGTGTTGGCTTCTTCAACTCCTGCTCATCCCGAATTAGATCCTGATTGCCAAATCTTGAATCGGGATGACGGGACAGTGGACGCAGTGCCTTTCCAGACTCGCCCTCCTTCACCCTGTGCTGATGCTGCCGAGAAGCCTTCGGGTGTTTAATTGAATTTTGTAATTACTTGTATAGATAGCCCGGCTTGTGGGCTTTTGAACTCTTTATTTTGTTTGCTGACTTTTGACACTTTTTTTAGTTGCTGGTTTAGCAACTTTATTTTGATAAACAAAGTAGTTTCCAGGCTTTTTGGGCTGATATTGGTGGCCTCTGAAGCTGGCTATTATTATAACTTTGTGTTTTTATATTATGTCTGTTTGCGCTTGTCTTGGTACCTTTGTAGGCTTTGGGAGTGTTGGAACTTTGTCTGACCTGATTGGCTTGATTCCTTTGCCTGATGCTGTTTTCAGCAATTTATTTTATTTGAACTTTGTTCAGGTCTTTGTTAGGAATTATAACGCTGAGGTTGCCGATTTCTTCAAGTCGGTTTTTGTCCGAGTTGTTGTTTGTAACCCTCTTTTTTGGACCTCATTTAGGTCTCTTTCAGGGGTTACTTTTGTAGCTTTATGTTTTGGGCCGACTTCATCATGTCGGCTCCTTCTAAGTTATTTTGTAATCCTCTTTCTTGGACCTTGTTCAGATCTCTTTCAGGGATTACTTTTATAACTCTTATACTTTGGGACGGCTTCATCATGTCGGGCTCTTCTAAGTTATTTATTAATCCTCTTTCTTGGACCTTGTTCAGATCTCTTTCAGGGATTACTTTTATAACTTTTATACTTTGGGCCAACTTCATCACATCGGGCTCTTCTAAGTTATTTTGTAATCCTCTTTTTTGGACCTTGTTCAGATCTCTTTCAGGGATTACTTTTATAACTTTTATACTTTAGGCTGGCTTCATCACGTCGGGCTCTTCTAAGTTATTTTGTAATCCTCTTTCTTGGACCTTGTTCAGATCTCTTTCAGGGATTACTTTTATAACTTTTATACTTTGGGCCGGCTTCATCATGTCGGGCCTTTCTAAGTTATAGTAATCCTCTTTTATAGGGCTGGCCAGACCTCTTTCTAGGGATTTACTTATAACTTCGGTTATTGCGACTGGTCCGACTTCTTTACGTCGGCCAGTCTTTAAGTTATTTTATAGCAATCCATTTTATTAGGACCTCATCAGGTCCTTTCTATAGGTCACTTTCTATAACTTCTTGCATTATTCTGTTTTCATCTTTGCCGATTTTGTAGAGATTGGGTTTAACCCTCGTTTGATCGACCTTTTAATGAATTTGGTTTTCATTTTTGGTCTTAATCATGATCGCGTAGTGAATTTGACTTACTTTCTGTCGATCTGTAGCTTTATAATCGGACGATGAATGTTTCAGATTAATAGGGCTTGAGCGTTTGTAGAAGATATGAACAGATTTTATTAAAAAAGAAAATACAAATATATGCATGCGGGAGGTTAATCCTCTAAGTTGGGTGATTTGTAGGTTTTGGCTTAGCGCCTCATTAAAAAACTTTTTCAGGAAAAAGAGTGCGCCTTATCCTAAGATCCTTTTGTTCAGACCCTGGGTCGAGCTGTCCGACCCGGGATGTTCTACAGACAAAGCGACCGACCTCTTCAGGTCAGGACAACCCGACCTCTTTTCAAAGAGCTCGACCAAGTCACGGGAAAGCCCAAACAAAGGGTCTAAATAGAGGAACATGTCCCAAATCCAAGGGCAACCCAAGCCCATAAAGATAAAGGCGGTTCCCTTAAAGATGACCTCACTTAAAGATAAGATAAAGATAAGATAAGATAACTAACTTATCTTATCCGCAGGGGGCCACATCTCACCATTATAAATACACTGGAGCACCCAGGTATAACTCATACTTTGATTCTACTCAATACCTGTTTAATACCCTTGCTAACTTAAGCATCGGAGTCCCTTGCAGGTACCCCCCCACCTTCCGGGGACGAAGGATCAGCTCCATCACCAAGTCCAACAAGTCGGATACAACAGTTCCGACCCCCATAAAAGATCTCGCTCGAGATCGACCTATAGTTTCAGGTAACCCTTGGAACATTGGCGCCGTTGCCGGGGAACCTAGAAGTCATCCCATCAACATGGCGGACGACCATGACAACGACCACGATTCAGGTTTGGAAGACAGAACGCCGCATAAAATGCAGATACTATACTCAAAGATACTCTGGAACCCAACGGAGACAAAAATTCATCAAATCCAGAAGTAATAGAGGCGCTTCAAGATCGATTAATGCAACTTGAGAAAGAAGCCCATTATCAACGCAAAAAAGAAGAGGATCTACATCGGGAGATAAGGCGACGCCGAGAATTAGAAGATAAGCTTCTAGAACTCAAAGCCGATCTCAAAACCAAGGCTACTCGATCCACTCCAGAGGATAGCTCTCGCAAGGATCAAGATTCATTCACCAGGGAAATTATGAAAACCAAAATCCCAAAAGACTTCAAACTTCCAGATATGACTCTGTATGACGGCACCTAAGATCCCAACCATCATCTCAGCAATTTCAGAAGCAGAATGTACCTCACTGACGCCCCAGACGCAGTTCGCTGCAAAGCCTTTCCAACAACTCTTACCAAGACAGCCATTCGATGGTTTGACAACCTACCTCCAAAATCCATCTCAAGCTTTGACGACCTGGCCAAAAAGTTCTTGGCCAGATTTTCCATACAAAAGGACAAAGCTAAACACGCACCCAGCCTACTAGGAATCAAGCAGGGAGATCGGGAGAGTCTTCGTAACTACATGGAAAGATTCAATAAAACATGCATGGACATACAGAATCTACCAACAGAAGCTGCCATCATGGGTCTCAAAAATGGCCTACGAGAAGGACCGTTTAGCCAATCTATATCAAAGAAGTACCCTACATCCCTGGACGAAGTACAAGAATGGGCGCAGAAGTACATCAACATGGAGGAGAATTCCCGACTGGGGGAAGCCTCGAGGTTCGGTCCTACTTACCGAGATAAAGATAAAGAATCCAAGAAAAAGGAAGATCGCTCCGGGGAGAAACTAAAAAAATATCACAACTACACCCCTCTTAGGGTATCCTTGGTAGATGTTTACAAAGAAGTCTGCCATACGGAGAAAATACCCCCAGCTCGGCCACTTAAAGGCAAAAGAGGAGGGGAAAATCGGAATGAATACTATGAATATCACCGACTTCGAGGACATTCCACCAACGAATGCTTTGACTTGAAAAATGTCATAGAAAAATTAGTAAGAGAAGGAAAACTAGATCGGTTTCTGGCCAATCGGGACGAAAAACCGAGAAAAAGAAGAAGGGATGAGGATGTCGGATGATCTGAACGATCACCTCGCACACCGGAAAGGCACGTCCACGTGATACACGGCGGATTTGCTGGGGGAGGAATCTCCAAATCATCCCGCAAGCGACACCTCAAAGAAGTATACCATGTTGAAGGAAAGAAGGAGGCGCCAGACATCCCAGCAATCACGTTTACCAAAGAAGATGCATCCGGAATCATCTCAGGACACGACGACCCCATGGTCATCACAATCATATTAGCAAACGCCAACCTCCACCGTACATTAATTGACCAAGGTAGCTCTGCCAACATCTTATTCAAAGCTGCCTTCGACAAGCTCGGCTTAGAAGAAAAAGAGCTAAGAGCATACCCGAACAGGCTCTTCGGACTTGGGGATACCCCAGTTCAACCGCTGGGATACGTATCGCTACATACAACCTTCAGAAAGGGATACTAATCCAAAACACTCAAGATAGACTACATCGTGGTCGACGTAGGCTCAACCTACAATGCTTTAATAGGTCGGACAACGTTAAATCAACTCGGCGCAATAGTTTCAACTCCACATCTATGTATGAAATTCCCAACTGCGGAAGGGATAGCTATAATAAAAGCAGATCAAAAGATGGCGCGTCACTGTTATAACGAAAGTCTAAACCTCTGAGGCGAAGGAGGAGAGTTCCACACAATCGAGCTCAGTAGAGTTCAGAGGTGAGAAGAACTCCGACCACGACCCGAAGGAGAAGTAGAAAGAGTCCAGATCGGAGACACCTCGGATAAAACAACTAATATTGGCACGATCCTGAAAGGAGACACAAAGGAATCACTAATACGGTTCCTACAAGATAATGGTGATCTCTTTGCATGGAAAGCTGCCGACATGCCAAGCATTGATCCCGAACTAATGAGCCACAAATTGGCAGTCTACTCGGGATCCCGGCCGATACAACAAAGATGAAGAAAACTCGGACCAGAACGATCTCAAGCTATAGAAGAACAAGTACAAGCACTACTAGAGGCAGGGTTCATAAGGGAAGTTAAGTACCCACTATGGCTAGCAAACGTCGTCTTCGTGAAAAAGTCAAATGGGAAGTGGCGAATGTGCACCGACTACACCGACCTCAACAAAGCCTGCCCAAAAGACCCTTACCCATTCCTAAGCATCGATGCTCTAGTAGACGCTTCATCAGGATATAAGTATCTCTCGTTCATGGACGCATACTCAGGGTACAACCAGATCCCAATGCATCCGCCAGATCAAGAAAAAACCTCGTTTCTCACACCTAAGGCAAATTATTGCTACATCGTGATGCCTTTCGGCCTTAAAAACGCATGACCCACTTATTAAAGGCTAATGAATAAAGTCTTCTCAGACCACATCGGAAAAATCATGGAGGTCTACGTGGATGACATGTTGATAAAGACACAAAGTGAAGAGACATTACTAACCGACTTGATTCAAGTATTCGACACCATAAGGAAGCACGGCATGCGACTCAACCCGGCTAAATGCACCTTCGCAGTGGAAGCAGGTAAATTCTTTGGCTTTATGCTCACACAAAGAGGAATCGAGGCAAATCCAGATAAATGCCCAGCCATACTCAACATGAAGAGCCCAACCTGCGTCAAAGAGGTACAACAACTCAATGGGAGATTGGCAGCCTTGTCCAGATTCCTAGCAGGGTCAGCAATAAGATCCCTCCCTTTCTACTCCACCTTAAAGAAGGGAAAGAACTTCGAATGGACAACGGAGTGTGAACAAGCCTTCCGAGACTTCAAAGAGTTCTTGAGACGACCACCTATCATATCTCGACCACAAGAGGGAGAACCACTCATACTATACCTCGCAGTAGGAAGTCGGGCGATAGCTTCAACGCTAATTAGAGAAGACGAAGAAGGACAACAACCCGTCTACTTCATCAGTAAAGCACTACAGGGGTCAGAGCTAAACTACCAGAAAATAGAAAAATTTGCCTTCGCTCTGATACTCACATCCCGACGACTTCGCCCATATTTCCAAGCACATACCATTAAAGTTCGGACCAACCAACCCATAAAAGGGATATTGCAGAAAACAGATCTAGCAGGAAGAATCCCACAATGGGCAATCGAGTTGTTCGAGTTCGACCTCCAATACGAGGCGCGGACAGCCATCAAATCACAACACCTGGCCGACTTCATCGCAGAATTCACAGACATCCCGGAAATCCCCATAGAGTAGAACATATACATGGACGGATCCTCGAATAAAACAGGAAGCGGTGCGGGTGTGATAATCGAAAGCAACCAAGGAACTCAACTTGAGCTCTCCCATAAATTCGGATTCTCGGCCTCAAACAACCAGGCGGAATACGAAGCACTATTAGCTGGTTTGAAGCTGGCTAGGGAGGTTGGAGCTCGGAAACTCAACATCTACAGTGACTCACAAGTCATTACCTAACAAATAACAGGAAGCTACCAAGCCAAAGATCCGACCATGAAAAAAATACTTGGATAAAACCAAAGAACAGCTCGGACAACTCGGGAAATATAGGATCTGCCACATACCCCGTGAGCAAAATGCCCGAGCTGATGCACTTTCAAAATTAGCCAGCACCAAATCAGGGGGCAACAACAGAAGCCTCATCCAGGAGATACTACAGAACCCGTCAATAGCGGAAGAAGAAAAAGTCCTAGCCATAATAGGTCGGGATCAAGGATGGATGACTCCCACAATAAACTACCTCAAAACAGAAGCACTCCCTACAGATGAAAAGGAGGCAAAGAGGCTGAAAATGGAGGCACAGTACTACACTATCATAAACAACATACTATACAAAAGAGGGATCTCAACACCTTTGTTAAAATGCGTACCGACTTCTAATACAAAGGAAGTCTTGGAGGAAGAGCACAGCGGCATTTGTGGTAATCATCTCGGAGTGCAAGCTCTCTCCAAAAAGGTACTTCGGACGGGATTCTATTGGCCAACTCTACAAAAGGAAGCTACAGAATTTGTGAGGACTTGCCCACCATGCCTGAAGCATGCCAACTTTCACATCGCCCCACCAGAAAAGCTCATCAGCGTGACCTCACCCTGGCCATTTGCAAAATGGGGACTCGACCTTCTCGGACCCTTTCCACAGGGATCGGGACAAGTAAAATTCCTCATAGTAGGAGTAGACTATTTCACAAAATGGATCGAGGCAGAACCCCTAGCCAACGCCACCGCTCAAAGAAGTCGAAAATTCTTATACAGGAACATTTTTACGAGGTTCGGGGTACCATACTCCATTACCACAGACAACGGTACCCAATTTATAGATGCAGGCTTCAGAAAATTGGTGGCCGACTTAAACATAAAACACCAGTTCACCTCCGTCGAACATCCCCAAGCCAATGGACAAGCCGAAGCGGCCAACAAAGTCATATTGGCCGGACTAAAGCGGAGACTACAAGAAGCAAAGGGGGCTTGGGCCGAGGAACTTCCACAGGTCCTATGGGTGTATCGAACAACCCCCAATTCTACTACAAACGAATCACCATTCCGACTAGCATACGAAGTGGAGGCAATGATTCCAATAGAAGTCGAGGAAGGATCTCCCCGAGTAGTCCACTACAATGAATAAGCCAATTCTCAACTCCAAAGTGAAGAGCTCGACCTACTCCTAGAAATCCAGGAAAGAGCCCGGATCAGAGAAGAAGCACTAAAGCGGCGAATGGCTTCCAGATATAATCAAAAGGTAGTGCCGAGAGATTTTGCGGAGAACGACCTCGTCTTAATCTGAAATGATATTGGAAAAACTCGACCCAGAGAAGGAAAATTGGCAGCTAACTGGAAAGGACCATACCGAGTCACAGAAGTACTTGGGAAGGGCTACTATAGACTGTCCAAACTCGAGGGACGAGAACTCCCCAGATCATGGCACGCCTGTAACCTAAGAAGGTACTATAGCTAGGAAAGGTAAAAGATCTCAAGATGCACTCTTTTTCCTGAAAAGGTTTTTTAATGAGGTATCAAGATTGAGACTTAAGGATACAAAACTCCTTCCTATATTTATATATATTTGCACTTCCTATAAATAAAATACATCCCAGATATTCTACAAATTCCCAAGACGCATTAATCTGAAGCTTTCATCGTCCGATTATAAAGCAATAGATCGACAGAAAGTGAAGAACAAATTCACTGTACGATCTCAATAGGAATGATCAACCGACAAAGGTGAAAACGCGATTCACCTAATGATCGATCAAACCAGGATAGAAACAACCATCTACAAATCGGCAAAGATGAACACAGAATAATGTAAGAAGTTATCGAAAGTGATCCCAAAAAGAACCTGACGAGGTCTTATGGATTGCTATATAATAACTTAAAAAGACTGGCCGACACCAAAAAGTCAGACCAAGTCAACCCAAGTTATCAGCAAATCCCTGGAAAGAGGTCTGGCAAACCCTATTAAAGAGGAATTGCTATAACTTAGAAGAGATCGACCTAACGAAGTCGGTCTCCTACAAAACAAGTTGCAAAAGTAATCCCTGAAAGAGACCTAACAAAGGTCCAAGAAAGAGGATTACAAAAACAACTTAGAAGAGATCGACCTAACAAAGTCGGTCTCCTACAAAACAAGTTGTAAAAGTAATCCCTGAAAGAGACCTAACAAAGGTCCAAGAAAGAGGATTACAAAAACAACTTAGAAGAGATCGACCTAACGATGTCGGTCTCCTACAAAACAAGTTGTAAAAGTAATCCCTGAAAGAGACCTAACAAAGGTCCAAGAAAGAGGATTACAAAAACAACTTAGAAGAGATCGACCTAACGAAGTCGGTCTCCTACAAAACAAGTTGTAAAATTAATCCCTGAAAGAGACCTAACAAAGGTCCAAGAAAGAGGATTACAAAAACAACTTAGAAGCGATCGACCTAACGAAGTCGGTCTCCTACAAAACAAGTTGTAAAAGTAATCCCTGAAAGAGACCTAACAAAGGTCCAAGAAAGAGGATTACAAAAACAACTCAGAAAAGATCGACCTAACGAAGTCGGTCTCCCACAAAGATAAGTTATAAAAGTAATCCCTTAAAAGAGACCTGACAAAAGGTCCGGGAACGAGGATTACAAAAATAACTTAGAAGGGGACCAACATAAAGAAATCGGTTACGAGGCGCTAAAAATGCAAACGAGAGCAAAGAAACCGAGAAACAAGCCGGACCCCCTACAATTACGGCCTCAAAAGGATCCAAGCTACAAACGACAAGCATGAAAGAAATCTAAAGAGGCCAAACAGTAAAATTCTCAACAGATACTGTTCATACCCTGGATCGAGCTGTCCAATCCGGGATGTTCTACAGACAAAGCGACCGACCTCTTCAGGTCAGGACAACCCGACCTCTTCTCAAAGTGCTCGGACAAGTCACAGGAAAGCCCAAACAAAGGGCCCAAATAGAGGAACACATCCCGAATCCAAGGGCAGCCCAAGCCCGTAGAGATAAAGGCGGTTTCCTTAAAGATGACCTCATTAAGAGATAAGATAAAGATAACAAACTTATATTATCCACAGGAGGCCACATCTCACCATTATAAATACACTGGAGCACCCAGGTATAACTCATACTCTGATTCTACTCTAATACCCTTGCTAACTTAAGCATCGGAGTCCCTTGCAGGTACCCCCACCCTCCGGGGACGAAGGATCAGCAGCACCACCAAGTCCAACAAGTTGGACACACCAGCTCCAGCTGCTATACACCTGCCGGACACGTCGGCTCCGGCCAACACAGAAGATGTTGTCCGAGATCGACCTACAGTTTCAGGTAACCCTCGGAACATTGGCGCCGTTGCTGGGGAACCTGGAAGTCATCCCATTAACATGGCGGATGACCATGACAACGACCACGATTCAGGTTTGGAAGACAGAACACCGCATAAAAATGCGGACACAATACTCAAAGATACTCCAGAAACCAACGGAGACAAAAATTCATCAAATCCAGGAGTAATAGAAGCACTTCAAAATCGATTGGAGCAACTTGAGAAGATAAGCTTATAAAACTCGAAGCTGATCTCAAAACTAAAGCTACTCGACCATCCACAGAGGATAGCTCTCAGAAAGATCAAGATCCATTCACCAGAGAAATTATGAAGACCAAAATTCCAAAAGATTTCAAGCTTCCGGATATGACTCTATATGACAGCACCTCAGACCCCAACCATCATCTCAGCAACGTCAGAAGTAGAATGTACCTCACTGATGCCTCAGATGCAGTTCGCTGCAAAGCCTTTCTAACAACTCTCACCAAGACAGCCATTAAATGGTTTGACAACTTACCTCCAAAATCCATCTCGAGTTTCGACGACCTAGCCAAGAAGTTCCTGGCCCGATTCTCCATACAAAAGAACAAAGCCAAACACGCACCTAGCCTACTAGGGATCAAGCAAGGAGATCGGGAGAGCCTTCGCAACTACATGAAAAGATTCAACAAAACATGCATGGACATACAAAGTCTACCAACAGAAGCTGCCATTATGGGCCTCCTAAATGGCCTACGAGAAGGACCATTTAGCCAATCTATATCAAAGAGATACCCGACATCCTTAGACGAAGTACAAGAATGGGCACAGAAATACATCAACATGGAGGAAAATTCTCGACTTGGCGAAGCCTCAAGGTTCGGTTCTGCCTACCGAGATAAAGAATCCAAGAAAAAGGAAGATCGCTCCTGAGAGAAAATCAAAAAATGTCATAACTATACTCCTCTTAGGGTATCCTTGGTAGATGTTTACAAAGAAGTCTGCCATACAGAGAAAATCCCTCCAGCTCGGCCACTTAAAGGCAAAAGAGGAGGAGGAAATCGGAATGAATACTGTGAATATCACCGACTTCGAGGGCATTCCACCAACGAATGCTTCGACTTGAAAAACATCATAGAAAAACTAGTAAGAGAAGGAAAGCTAGATTGGTTTTTGGCCAATCGGGATGACGAACCATGAAAAAGAAGAAGGGATGAGGATGTCGGACGATCTGAACGATCACCTCGCACACCGGAAAGACACGTTCACGTAATACACGGCGGATTTGCTGGAGGAGGAATCTCCAAATCATCCCGCAAGCGACACCTCAAAGAGGTGTACCACGTCGAAGGAAAAAAGGAAGCCCCAGACATCCCAGCAATCACGTTTACCAAGGAAGACGCATCCGGAATCATCTCGGGACACGACGACCCCATGGTCATTACGATCATACAGGCAAACGCCAACCTTCACCGTACACTAATTGACCAGGGAAGCTCTGCCGACATCTTATTCAAAAATGCCTTCGACAAACTCGGCCTAGAAGAAAAAGAGCTAAGAGCGTACCCGAACAGCCTGTTTGGACTAGGAGATGCCCCAGTTCAACCGCTGGGATACGTATCGCTGCATACAACCTTCGGAAAGGGGAACCAATCCAGAACACTCAAGATAGACTACATCGTGGTCGACGTAAGCTTAGCCTACAATGCCTTAATAGGTCAGACAACGTTAAATCAACTCGGCGCAATAGTTTCAACTCCACATCTATGTATGAAATTCCCAACTGCGGAAGGGATAGCTACAATAAAGGCAGATCAAAAGATGGCACGTCGCTGTTATAACGAAAGCCTAAACCTCCGAGGCGAAGGAGGAGAGTTCCACACAATCGAGCTCGGTGAAGTTCAGAGGCGAGAAGAATTCTGACCACGACCCGAAGGAGAAGTAGAAAGAGTCCAGATCGGAGATACCTCGGATAAAACAACTAATATTGGCACGATTCTGAAAGGAGACACAAAGGAATCACTAATACGGTTCCTACGAGATAATGTTGATCTCTTTGCATGGAAAGCTGCTGACATGCCAGGCATTGATCCCGAACTAATGAGCCACAAATTGGCAGTCTACCCGGGATCCCGGCCGGTACAACAAAGACGAAGAAAACTCGGACCAGAACGAGCTCAAGCTGTAAAAGAACAAGTACAGGCGCTACTAGAGGTCGGGTTCATAAGGGAAGTTAAATACCCACTATGGCTAGCAAACATCGTCTTGGTGAAAAAGTCAAATGGGAAGTGGCGAATGTGCACCGACTACACCGACCTCAACAAAGCCTGCCCAAAAGACCCTTACCCACTCCCAAGCATCGACGCTCTATTAGATGCTTCATCAGGATATAAGTATCTCTCATTCATGGACGCATATTTAGGGTACAACCAAATCCCCATGCATCCACCAGATCAAGAAAATACCTCGTTCCTAACGCCGAAAGCAAACTACTGTTACATCGTGATGCCTTTCGGTCTCAAGAACGCAGGAGCTACTTATCAAAGGCTAATGAATAAAGTTTTCTCAAATCACATCGGAAAAATCATGGAATTTATGTAGACGTCATGTTGATAAAGACACAAAGCGAAGATACATTATTATCCGACCTGACTCAAGTGTTTTACACTATCAGAAAACACAACATGCGGCTCAATCCCGCAAAATGCACCTTCGCTGTAGAAGCAGGCAAATTCTTGGGCTTCATGCTCACACAAAGGGGGATTGAAGCAAATCCAGACAAGTGTCAAGCCATACTCAACATGAAGAGCCCAACCTGTGTCAAAGAAGTACAACAACTCAACGGGAGGTTAGCCGCTCTATCCCGATTCTTAGCAGGAGCTGCGATAAGATCTCTTCCCTTCTATGCTACTTTAAGAAAGGGAAAACAGTTCGAATGGACGACAGAATGTGAGCAAGCCTTCCGAGACTTTAAAGAGTTCTTAGGACGGCCACCTATCCTATCTCGGCCACAAGAAGGAGAATCGCTCATATTATATCTCGCAGTAGGGAGCCGGGCAATAGCCTCAGCACTAGTCAGAGAAGACGAACATGGGCAAAAACCCGTCTACTTCATTAGCAAAGCGCTACATCCCGGCGGCTTCGCCCATATTTCCAAGCGCATACCATTAAAGTTCGGACCAACCAACCCATAAAAGGGATATTGCAGAAAACAGATCTAGCAGGAAGAATCCTACAATGGGCAATCGAGTTGTCTGAGTTCGACCTCCAATACGAAGCGCGGACAGCTGGTGCACGAAATTGCAATCACACTTTTACAATTCCGCACAACTAACCAGCAAGTGCACTAGGTCGTCCAAGTAATACCTTACATGAGTAAGGGTCGATCCCACGGAGATTGTCGGCTTGAAGCAAACTATGGTTATCTTGTAACTCTTAGTCAGGGTTGATTGTAAAAAGCAAAAGAACATGAAATAAGTACTTGTTTTGCAGTAATGGGGAACAGGTTGAGGTTTTGGAGATGCTCTATCTTCTGAACCTCTGCTTTCCTACTGTCTTCTTCTTCAAGCACGCTAGGCTCCTTCCATGGCAAGCTGTATGTAGGGTTTCACCGTTGTCAATGGCTACCTCCCATCCTCTCAGTGAAAATATTCAACGCGCTCTGTCACAGCACGGCTAATCATCTGTCGGTTCTCAATCAGGTTGGAATAGAATCCAGTGATCCTTTTGCGTCTGTCACTAACGCCCAGCCTTTAGGAGTTTGAAGCTCGTCACAGTCATTCAATCCCTGAATCCTACTCAGAATACCACAGACAAGGTTTAGACCTTCCGGATTCTCTTGAATGCCGCCATCAATTCTAGCTTATACCACGAAGATTCTGATTAAGGAATCCAAGAGATATCTACTCAATCTAAGGTAGAACGGAGGTGGTTGTCAGGCACACGTTCATAGTTGAGAATGATGATGAGTGTCACGGATCATCACATTCATCAGGTTTAGGAACAAGTGATATCTTAGAATGGAAGCAAGCATGATTGAATGAAAAACAGTAGTAATTGCATGAATCCATCAAGACACAGCAGAGCTCCTCACCCCCAACCATGGGGTTTAGAGACTCATGCCGTAGAAGATACAATGAGAAATGTGTAAAGTGTCATGAGGTCCAGATACAATATCAAAAGGTCCTATTAATAGTGAACTAGTAACCTAGGGTATACAGAAATGAGTAAATGACATAAAAATCCACTTCCGGGGTCCACTTGGTGTGTGCTTGGGCTGAGCATTGAAACTTTCATGTGTAGAGATTTTTTCTGGAGTTAAACGCCAGCTTTTATGCCAGTTTGGGCGTTTAACTCAAATTTTTGTGCCAGTTCCGGTGTTAAACGCCGGGAATTCTGAAGCTGATTTGCAACGCCGGTTTGAGCCATCAAATCTCGGGCAAAGTATGGACTATTATACACTGCTGGAAAGCCCAGGATGTCTACTTTCCAATGCCGTTGAGAGCGCGCCAATTGGGCTTCTATAGCTCCATAAAATTCATTTCGAGTACAGGGAGGTCAGAATCCAACAGCATCTGCAGTCCTTTTCAGCCTCTAAATCAGATTTTTGCTCAGGTCCCTCAATTTTAGCCAGAAAATACCTGAAATCACAGAAAAACACACAAACTCATAGTAAAGTCCAGAAAAATGAATTTTAACTAAAAACTAATAAAAATATAATAAAAACTAACTAAAACATGCTAAAAACATACTAAAAACAATGCCAAAAAGCGTATAAATTATCCGCTCATCAACAGCCATCAAATCACAACACCTGGCCGACTTCATCGCAGAATTCACAGACACCCCGGAAATCCCCATAGAGTGGAACATTTACGTGGACGGATCCTCGAATAAAACAGGAAGCGGTGCGGTTGTGATAATCGAAAGCAACCTAGAACTCAACTTGAGCTCTCCCTTAAATTCAGATTCCTGGCCTCAAACAACCAGGCAGAATACGAAGCACTATTAGCTAGTTTGAAGCTGGCTAGGGAGGTTGGAGCTCGGAAACTCAACATCTACAGTGACTCACAAGTCATCACCTCACAAATAACAGGAAGCTACCGAGCCAAAGATCCGACCATGAAAAAATATTTGGATAAAACCAAAGAACAGCTCGGACCACTCGGGGAATATAGGATCTACCACATTCCTCGTGAGCAAAATGCCCGAACTGACGCCCTTTCAAAATTAGCCAGCACCAAACCAGGGGGCAACAACAGAAGCCTCATCCAGGAGATACTACAGAACCCGTTGATGAGCGGATATTTTATACGCTTTTTGGGGATAATTTCATGTAGATTTTAGTATGTTTTAATTAGTTTTTAGTAGAATATTATTAGTTTTTAGGCAAAAATCATATTTCTGGACTTTACTATGAGTTTGTGTGTTTTTCTATGATTTCAGGTATTTTCTGGCTGAAATTGAGGGAGCTGAGCAAAAATCTGAGTTAGGCTGAAAAAGGACTGCTGGTGCTGTTGGATTCTGACCTCCCTGCACTCGAAATGGATTTTCTGGAGCTACAGGAGTCCAATTGGCGTGCTCTCAACGGCGTTGGAAAGTAGACATCCAGAGCAATATATAATAGTCCATACTTTGCGCGAATATAGACGATGTAAACTGGCGTTCAACGCCAGTATCATGCTGCTGTCTGGAGTTCAGTGCCAGAAACAGGTTACAACCTGGCGTTGAACGCCCAAAACAGCCCCAAGCACGTGAGAAGCTTAAGTCTCAGCCCCAGCACACTCCAAGTGGGCCCCAGAAGTGGATTTCTGCACTATCTATCATAGTTTACTCATTTTCTGTAAACCTAGGTTACTAGTTTACTATTTAAACAACTTTTAGAGATTTACTTTGCACCTCATGACATTTTAGATCTGAAATTTGTACCTTTTGGCAGCATGAGTCTCTAAACTCCATTGTTGGGGGTGAGGAGCTCTGCAGCGTCTCGATGAATTAATACAATTACCTTTGTTTTCCATTTAAACACGCTTGTTCCTATTTAAGATGTTCATTCGCGCTTAAACATGAAGAAGGTGATGATCCGTGACACTCATCACCTTCCTCAGATCCATGAACGTGTGCCTGACAACCACCTCCGTTCTACATCAGACTGAATGAGCTTCTCTTAGATTCCTTAATCAGAATCTTCGTGGTATAAGCTAGAATTGATGGCGGCCACTCTTGAGGATCCGGAAGGTCTAAACCTTGTCTGTGGTATTCCGAGTTGGATTCAAGGATTGAATGGCTGTGACGAGCTTCAAACTCGCGATTGCTGGGCGTGATGACAAACGCAAAAGGATCAATGGATCCTGTTCATACCCTGACCGAGCTCCCCAAAACTCGGTAAGTTCATAGAAGGTCCGACCTCATCCCAAGGCCCACGCCTGAGGTCGGACCTCGGACAAATAAGCTAAGAAGGCCCATCAAAAGGAACGAAGCCTAAAAACCTAAAGGCCGAAAAGGCCTAGGAAAGGCGGTTCCACAAAGATAGGGATAAAACCCCCAAAAGATAAGATAAGATAAGAATATCTTATCCAGGGAAGATCACGGCCAACTACTATAAATACACTGGAGCACCCAGGTATAACACACATTCCATATTCTACATATATCTGCTTGGACCCATGCTAACTTAAGCATCGGAGTGTCATTGCAGGTACAACCACCCGCCGCTCAGCGCATCAAGCTCGGGTCACGGAAACCCCCACCTCGGGTCTTGCCAGACGACCGAGCTCCACGTTTCAGGTAACCCTCGGAACATTGGCGCCGTTGCCGGGGACCCTGGAAGTCATCCCCTTACCATGGCGGACGACTCTCCCAACAATGACCACGCTGCTTCAGAACAAGAGGAGGAAGTTGACACCGGAGAACGACCGGACAGCCCTCTATCACCACGCACTCCAGGAGGAAACAAACAGAATCGCCCAAAGACATCTCTCCCAAACAAAGATCCACAAAATCCCGAAAGAGAAAAGAGCTCGGAAATTCTAGAAGCAGTCCGGGCACAACAAAACCGACTGAAACAACTCGAAGAGGACATAAAGAAGCAAAAAGAAACTGAACAAGATCTGAGATGGGAGGCTCGCAAGCACAGAGAATTAGAAGAAAAACTGCGGAAAATAGAGGCCAACCTGAAAGATCGGACAGAACACGACACCACCCCCGAAGGCAATCATGATCCCTTCACAAAAGAGATCATGAAGGAGAAGGTACCACGAAACTTCAAACCACCCGATATGGATCTCTACGACGGCACCACCGATCCAAGTCACCACCTCAGCAACTTCAGAAGCAGAATGTACCTAGTCGACGCCTCCGACGCGATTCGGTGCAAAGCCTTCCCCACCACTCTCACCAAGTCAGCTATGAAGTGGTTCGACAAACTGCCACCAAGATCAATCACCAGCTTCGAAGACCTAACCAAAAAGTTCCTAACGAAGTTCTCCATTCAAAAGGACAAGGCAAAACATGCCCCCAGTCTACTCGGGATCAAACAAGGTAACCAAGAAACTCTCCGAGAATACATGGAGCGATTCAACAAAGCCTGCCTGGACATACAACACTTGCCCACTGAAGCGGCCATCATGGGACTAGCAAACGGCCTGAAAGAGGGACCGTTTAGCCAATCCCTATCCAAACGGTACCCGACCTCCCTATACGAGGTGCAGGAACGGGCAGAAAAATATATCAACATGGAGGAAATCTCCCAGCTAAGAGACTCTTCTAGGAAGGAATCAACCTACCCACTCCGAGATCGAGATCGGGAACAGAAGAAAAAAGAAGAACCCAGCTCGGACAAGCCACGGAAGTACCACAACTACACCCCCCTCCGAGTCTCCCTGGTAGACGTCTACAGAGAAGTATGCCACACCGAAAAGATTCCACCGCCCCGACCTCTAAAACACAAAAGAGCGGGGAGAGATCGGTCCGAATACTGCGAATATCACAAGCTCTACGGTCATTCTACCAACGACTGCCACGACCTAAAGAATGTTATAGAAAAGCTAGCCAGAGAAGGAAAGCTCGACAGATACATAGCGGAGAAAGGAGAAGAGACCAGGAAGAGAAGACGGGGAGACAATGAAGGTCGGGCCGAACAAGTCTCGCGAACCCCTGAAAGACACGTTCACATGATAAACGGAGGTTTTGCAGGCGGAGGAACATCCAGATCCTCGCGAAAAAGACACCTCAAAGAAGTCTATCATGTCCGAGAAGACAGTCCCCTGCCCGAGTTGCCCACTATCTCATTTACCCGAGAAGATGCTCAAGGGATAATACCCGGGCACGACGATCCAATGGTAATCACCGTTATTCTAGCAAACGCCAACTTACATCGAACCCTGATTGACCAGGGAAGCTCAGCAGATATCCTGTTCAAAGCAGCCTTCGACAAGCTCGGACTTGAAGAAAAAGAGCTAAAAGCCTATCCCACTGACCTATTTGGGCCAGGGGACACCCCGATCCATCCCTTAGGATACATCTCGCTACACACTACCTTTGGAAGAGGCGAGCAATCTAAAACATTAAGCATCGACTACATTGTAGTCGACGTCACTTCAGCATACAATGCCCTCATTGGGCGACCAACCTTAAACAGACTGGCAGCTATAGTCTCGACCCCACACCTCTGTATGAAGTTCCCTACCACAAAAGGAATCGCTACCCTAAAAGGCGACCAAAAACTAGCACGGCGATGCTACAACGAAAGCCTAAGCCTAAAAGGGAAAGAGATCAACACGATAGAACTCGGACGAGTTCAAGCCCGAGAAGATCTTCGGCCACAACCAGAGGGAGAAACCGAAAAAGTCCAGATTGGGAACACACCTGAAAAAATAACAAACATAGGAGCAAACCTCGAGGCAGGCCTAAAAGAGGAACTCATAAACCTCTTAAGGGAGAATTCCGACCTCTTCGCCTGGAAAGCCTCCGACATGCCAGGCATAAGCCCCGATCTAATGTGCCACAAGCTATCAGTGTATCCGGGATCCCGACCTGTCCAACAAAGACGCAGGAAGCTCGGGCCCGAACGCATGCAAGCAATAGAAGAACAAGTACAAGCACTATTAGATGCAGGGTTCATTAGGGAAGTAAAATACCCCCTATGGCTCGCAAACGTGGTCCTGGTAAAAAAGCCTAATGGAAAATGGAGGATGTGCGTCGACTACACGGATCTCAACAAAGCCTGCCCCAAAGATCCATACCCGCTACCAAACATCGACGCCTTAGTAGACGCAGCCTCAGGCTATAGATATCTCTCCTTCATGGACGCATACTCGGGATACAACCAAATCCCGATGTATGGACCTGACCAAGAAAAGGCCTCGTTCATAACCCCAAGGGCAAACTACTGCTACGTAGTAATGCCCTTCGGGCTGAAGAACGCAGGGGCAACCTACCAGAGGCTAATGAACAAAGTGTTCTCAGAGCACATCGGACTACAACTGGAGGTGTACGTCGATGACATGCTGGTAAAGACACAAGAAGACAGAAACTTACTGACCGACCTCACCAGTGTCTTCGGCACCCTCAGAAAACACAACATGAGACTTAACCCGACGAAGTGCACCTTCGCCGCAGAAGCCGGAAAGTTCTTAGGTTTCATGCTGACTCAAAGGGGCATCGAAGCAAACCCGGACAAATGCCAAGCAATACTCAATATGAAGAGCCCGACGTGTGTCAAAGAAGTACAACAACTGAATGGAAGGCTGGCCGCCCTATCAAGATTCTTGGCAGGATCAGCGATAAAGTCACTACCTCTCTACTCACTCCTAAAGAAAGGGAAACCCTTCTCATGGACCCCGGAGTGCGAAAAAGCCTTTCAAGAATTCAAGGAGTTCCTCGGGCAGCCACCAATCCTAACCCGACCTGTAAAAGGGGAAGAGCTCGTACTATACCTCTCGGTCGGACATCGAGCAGTCGCTTCAGCATTGATACGAGAAAATGACCAAGGACAACACCCCGTATACTTTGTAAGCAAGGCACTACAAGGGGCCGAATTAAACTATCAGAAAATAGAAAAATTCGCCTACGCCCTAGTGTTCACAGCTCGGAGGCTCCGTCCCTACTTTCAGGCCCACACCATCAAAGTCCGGACAAACCAACCCATGAGACACATCCTACAAAAAACAGACCTGGCGGGACGAATCCTACAATGGGCGGTGGAACTGTCCGAGTTCGACCTCCACTACGAAGCCCGGACTGCCATAAAATCTCAGTATCTAGCCGACTTCATCGCAGAATACGCTGAGACCCCTGGAACCCCACTCTCATGGAACCTGTATGTCGACGGGTCCTCAAACAAAACAGGAAGTGGAGCAGGGGTTATACTCGAAAGCGACCAAGGAACGCGGATAGAACTATCCCTAAAATTCGAGTTCCAGGCTTCAAACAACCAAGCCGAATACGAGGCCCTACTAGCGGGGCTAAAACTAGCCGAAGAGGTCGGAGCCCAGAAAATCACAATCTTCAGTGACTCCCAGGTCGTCACATCACAAGTAAATGGAAGCTACCAGGCCAAAGACCCAACTATGAAGAAATACCTGGACCAAACACAGGCACAATTACGCCACTTTTCAGAAATACAGATCCAGCACATACCTCGGGAACAAAATGCCCGGGCAGACGCCCTCTCAAAGCTTGCCAGCACCAAGCCCGGAGGCAACAACAGAAGTCTCCTTCAGGAAACCTTACGATCTCCCTCCGTGCTAAGAGAGGAAGAAACGCTAAATATATCCGACCAACAGCAAGGATGGATGACCCCCATACTCAGCTACCTGAAGTCGGGAACTCTCCCCGCCGAAAGAAAGGAAGCTAAAAGACTCACGAAAGACGCCCAGAATTATACACTAATTCACGACGTATTATACAGAAGAGGATTCGCAAACCCCCTCCTTAGGTGCGTCCCGACCTCAGAGACAAAGAGCGTCCTTGAAGAAGTCCACGGAGGCATGTGTGGGAACCATCTCGGAGCTCGGGCATTATCCAAGAAAATAGTCCGAGCCGGGTTCTACTGGCCGACCTTGCAAAGAGACGCAACAGAATTTGTGAAAATATGCCCTCCCTGCCAAAAACACGCCAATTTTCACAAGGCACCACCCGAAGACCTTATCAGCATCACCGCACCATGGCCCTTCGCAAAATGGGGACTCGACCTACTCGGCCCATTCCCACAAGGACCGGGGCAAGTCCGATACCTCATAGTAGGGGTCGACTACTTCACAAAGTGGATCGAAGCTGAACCCTTAGCCACCATTACGGCTCAGAAAAGCCGCAAATTCCTATACAAAAAAATTGTCACAAGGTTCGGAGTCCCCTACTCCATCACGACAGACAACGGGACACAGTTCACGGACACAAATTTCCAAAACTTAGTGGCCGAACTAAAAATCAAACAGCAATTCACATCAGTCGAGCACCCACAAGCCAATGGACAAGCAGAGGCTGCAAATAAAGTCATCTTGGCCGGGTTAAAGCGAAGACTCCAAGAGGCCAAAGGGGCATGGGCCGAGGAGCTCCCCCAGGTGCTATGGGTATATCGAACAACCCCACACTCTACAACGGGAGAATCGCCATTCCGACTAGCTTACGGGATGGAGGCAATGATTCCTGTCGAAATAGATGAAGAGTCGCCCAGAATCATCTTCTACAACGAAGGAGGCAACCCACAGGCACAAAGGGACGAACTCGACCTCCTCTCCGAGGTCCGAGAAAGAGCCCGAATCCGAGAAGAAGCCCTAAAGCGACGAACGGCCCTCAGATACAATCAGAAGGTAATAAAGCGAAGCTTCTCCATTCACGACCTGATTCTAATCCGAAATGACATCGGAACACAAAAGTCGGGAGAAGGAAAGCTAGCTGCAAACTGGAAAGGACCCTACAAGTACCCTGCCAAGGCGCATTAATTTATGCTCGACAAAACGCAAAAAATCATTTGCCAAGAGACCACACAAGGTCAGCAAAGATAAAGCGACGAGGTTCAAATTAATGTGAGAAGTTATAAAGTGACTCTGGAAAGGCTCAAAAAGCCAAACAAAAAGAGATTACAAAAATAACTTAAAGGGCCGACCGGCAACAAGGTCGGACCCAACAAAGGAGGTACTCGAGGCATCCGAGGTCCGAGGAAAGGCCCGGACCAGAGAAAGAAGCCTTAAAACGGCGAAAGACCAAGATTTCGAACACGCCTACTAAAAAGTTGCTTTACAAAAAACAACTAAAAAGTACAAGCGAAAGAACGAAATCGAAGGAAGTTTCGAAAACGCTTACTAAAAAGTTGCTTTACAAAAAACAACTAAAAAGTACAAGCGAAAGAACGAAAGCACAAGAAGTCAAAACGCTAGCTAAAAAGTTGTTATCCGAAAACAACTAAAAAGCACAAAAGCGAAAACAAAAGGCCAAAACGCTAGCTAAAAATTTGTTATCCGAAAACAACTAAAAAAGCACAAAAGCAAAAACAAAAGGTCAAAACGCTAGCTAAAAAGTTGTTATCAGAAAACAACTAAAAAGCACAAAAGCGGAAGCAACAAGTCAAAACGCAAACACCAAATAAAGCTAAAAAAGTTACTACAAAGTAGCTAATAAGCAAAAAGGTGTCCAAAAGCGTTCACAGTAACCATCCAAAAACAAAAAAGCCCACAGGTCGGGCAAAACATCAAAGATTACAGAGGATCAAGGTCCTTTCCAGACTCCGCATCAACAGAAGGCTGCGGAGCAAACATAGAAATCGGGACTGCATCGACGGCAACGTCACCCGGGTCTGAAACCCCCACACCAGATCCATCCCCGGCCAAAGAGGAAGTCGGGTTCTCATCAGGAACTTCGGGGTCGGACGCCGGAACCTCATCCTCGTTTGGAGCAGGAACAATCTTTCCCTCCACAACGACGTTATCCGTACTGAACAAGCTCAGATCTAGGTCGGGAGCAAGAACCCGAACCTGAGCCTTCAGATTTTCAAACATAGCATCCATACCCTTGGCCACATGACCTTCCAACTCGTAAAACTTGTCCTGCGCAGATCGCAACTCCTCCTTCGTCTCCACAAGCTCGGCATATAGCCGAGTATAATTCTCTGTGGCCGCCTTTGCCATCTCCTCAGACGTCCTCGCTGACGCCACAGCCGCAGTAGCCCTAGCTTTCTCTTTCTCCAAAGAAGCCTCCAGCTCAGTAATCCTGGCAGCCTTCAGTTGACTAATCCTATCAAGCTCGGACTGAGCCTTCTCAAGTCGGGAGCTAGTTGCCCCAAGAGGAGATTTCTTGAACTCCCGGGCAATAGCGGCATGAAGACTAGCCATCCGGACACAGCTCCGCGCCATATACTGAAAATGATGCTCCATAGACACATCATCAGTAGAAATAAAGGTCTGAGGGAGGATATGCTGCTCAATCCAACCAAGAGCATCAAAGTTCTTATCATTAAAACCGGCAAGCCCTGGAGAGGTCTTCTGCTTCTTGGGAGGAGGACCCGAGAACGGAGGAGGAGAAGAAGTAACAGGCCCAGAGGTCGGAGGATCCTGACTTATAGCTCGGAACTGAGGAGTCGGAATAGTCTTCGACCGAGTCTGAACACCCACAGTAGTCTTCTGCGGAGAAGATCGGGCAGAAGCCTCCCCGGCCTCGATATTCCGAGCAGCCACCGACTTCTTCGTCCGACAAAGAAATTTCATGGAATCCGCCTGAGAAGACATCTCTGCAAAGAAATAAAGAAAAGGATTACAGCAACAGAAATTCCACCAAAAACAGGCAATACAAAAATACTGAAAAAGATGAATTCCGGAAGAGGTCGGGAACTACCTAACTCGGAACGGAGAAGGCTTGGATCTCCCAACATTTTCTTCGTGTCCAAGTGAGGTGCCCGACCCCATAAACTGCTCACCACACCCACAAAAGCCTGCTCCACCTCATCTAGACTCTCAAAGGTATACTTAACAGACACTACATTCTCCTGCCAACAAAGAGGAAAAGAAGGCTCCCCACTCTCATCTAGAAAGAAAGGTCGGACGTCTCCAATAGCCCGGACTTTGAAATAAAAATTCTTAAAATCGTGAAAGGACTCATCATACAGGGTACAAAACTTTCTTCCCTGGTTAGCCCTAAAAGAGACCCAGGACACCTTCCCTCCACCCGACCCCGGCTTCGTCAACACAAACAAATAGGAAAAAAGAGAAATAGAGGGAGAGACATCCAAAAACTGACACAAAAGTTGGAACAGCTTTAAAAATGCCCAAGAATTTGGATGGAGCTGCGTAGGGGCAAGGTTACAAGACCACAACACCTCGGACTCCAGGTCGGTAAAAGGAAGTCGGACGCTCAGTTTAGAGAAAAAACAATCATAAGCGTAAAAGAAGAGCTTCTCGGAACTATCTAAGGGCGGGAAGCACACTCTCTCCTCGGAATCCGGGGCTACTAGCTCATAATCCCTCTCAGACTCTCTATCTTCACATATACTACATTGCCTACGAAACCTAGCTAAATACTCAGAATCTACCACAGAAGGGACTTTTAGAGGAACAGGATCTACCCAACCAAGACCACTCGGAATCTTGGTCGACATTGCTTGAAGAACCTTTCGAGGCATAAAAATCTTGCCTACAAAGAAGAGTACAAACAGCAAAACAAAAATCACATAAAGGCAGACAGCAAAAACCCATTCAGCAAAAGCAAGAAACAAAGATCTTTTAGAAGAAAATACAGCAACCCGGAGCAAAATACCAGAGAACAAAAAAGAGCCCCCCCATGTACAAACAACAAGGCAATGGCGGCGCCTCTTTTCGGGGCAACCCAGGCATAAAGAAAAAGAAACAGACAAAGAAGCCACACAAAAGAACAGAAGCATATGTACACAAAAAGAAAAAGAGACGAGAACGAACCTGGAAAGAAAGAGAACGACGAGTTCCAACAGCAAGGAGAAACAGGCGGCGCAGAAGAAACCCCGGAAAAATGCACAGAAAGAATCGGAGAAGAAAAACAAAGAGAAAGAAGGAGCGGTGCTCGAAGGAGAGATGGCAAAAAATCAGAAAACGGAAATCGAGGAGAAACGGTAAAAAGCAATAAATGCTGAAACGGCCATTTTCAAATTTTGAAAAAACTACTATGCCCGAGCTCGACCTCTCAAGAAGGACGAACTCGGGCAGGGGCACTGTTCATACCCTGACCGAGCTCCCCAAAACTCGGTAAGTTCATAGAAGGTCCGACCTCATCCCAAGGCCCACGCCTGAGGTCGGACCTCGGACAAATAAGCTAAGAAGGCCCATCAAAAGGAACGAAGCCCAAAAACCTAAAGGCCGAAAAGGCCTAGGAAAGGCGGTTCCACAAAGATAGGGATAAAACCCCCAAAAGATAAGATAAGATAAGAATATCTTATCCAGGGAAGATCACGGCCAACTACTATAAATACACTGGAGCACCCAGGTATAACACACATTCCATATTCTACATATATCTGCTTGGACCCATGCTAACTTAAGCATCGGAGTGTCATTGCAGGTACAACCACCCGCCGCTCAGCGCATCAAGCTCGGGTCACGGAAACCCCCACCTCGGGTCTTGCCAGACGACCGAGCTCCACGTTTCAGGTAACCCTCGGAACAGATCCTATTCCAACATGATCGAGAACCAACAGCTGATTAGTCGTGCTTTGACAGAGCATCTGGACCATTTTCACTGAGAGGATGGGAGGTAGCCACTGACAATGGTGACACCCTACATACAGCTTGCCATGGAAGGAGCCTTGCGTGTGGAAAAGGATTTCAAGGAAGAGTTGAAGTTCAGAGGACAAAGCATCTCCAAAACCCCAACATGTTCTTCATTAATAAAGTAACAATTACTTATTCCAAACACTTTTACTTCTTACAATTAAATCCAAATAACCTTATTGGCATCCTGACTAAGATTAATAAAATAAACATAGCTTGCTTCAAACCAATAGTCTCTGTGGGATCGACCCTTACTCACGTAAGGTATTACTTGGACGACCCAGTGCACTTGCTGGTTAGTTGTGCGGATTGCAAAAGTGTGATTGCAATTTCGTGCACCACCCGTCAATAGCGGAAGAAGAAAAAGTCCTAGCCATAATAGGTCGGGATCAAGGATGGTACCCATAATAAACTACCTCAAAACAGAAGCACTCCCTACAGATGAAAAGGAGGCAAAGAGGCTGAAAAGGGAGGCACAGTACTACACTATCATAAACAACACACTATACAAAAGAGGGATATCAACACCTTTACTAAAATGCGTACTGACTTCTAACACAAAGGAAGTCTTGGAGGAAGTGCACAGCGGCATTTGTGATAATCATCTCGGAGCGCAAGCTCTCACCAAAAAGATATTCCGGGTGGGATTCTATTGGCCAACTCTACAAAAGAAGGCTACAGAATTTGTGAGGACATGCCCACCATGCCAGAAGCATGCCAACTTTCACATTGCCCCACCAGAAAAGCTCATCAACGTGGCCTCACCCTGGCCATTTGCAAAATGGGGACTCGACTTCTCGGACCCTTCCCACAGGGATCGGGACAAGTAAAATTCCTCATAGTAGGAGTAGACTATTTCACAAAATGGATCGAGGCAGAACCCCTAGCCAACGCCACCGCTCAAAGTAGTCAAAAATTCCTATATAGGAACATTATTACGTGATTCGGGGTACCATACTCCATTACCACGGACAATGGTACCCAATTTACATAGGCAGGCTTCAGAAAATTGGTGGCTGACTTGAACATAAAACACCAGTTTACCTCCGTCGAACATCCCAAGCCAATGAACAAGTCGAAGCGGCCAATAAAGTCATATTGTCCGGACTAAAGCGGAGGCTACAAGAAGCAAAGGGAGCTTGGGCCGAGGAACTTCCAAAAGTCCTATGGGCGTATCGAAGAACCCCCCATTCTACTACAAACGAATCACCATTCCGACTGGCATACGAAGCGGAGGCAATGATTCCAATAGAAATCGAAGAAGGATCTCCCCGAGTAGTCCACTACAATGAACGAGCAAACTCCCAACTTCAGAGAGAAGAGCTCGACTTGTTACCCGAAATCCAAGAAAGAGCTCGGATCAAGGAAGAAGCTCTAAAGCGACGAATGGCTTCCAGATATAATCAAAAGGTAGTGCCGAGAAGTTTTGCAGAGAATGATCTCATCCTAATCAGAAATGACATTGGAACAACTCGACCCGGAGAAGGAAAGCTGGCAGCAAACTGGAAAGGACCTTACCGAGTCATTGAAGTACTGGGGAAGGGCTACTACAGACTGTCCGAGCTTGATGGAGGAGAGTTTTCCTGATCATGGCACGCCTGCAACCTAAGAAGGTACTACAGTTAGAAAAGGTAAATGATCTCACTAAATGGATGCGCTCTTTTTCCTAAAAAGGTTTTTTAATAAGGCACATCATACCCGACTTAAAGGGACAAGGAAACTCCCACATGTATATATTTGCATTTTTTCTTTGAATAAAGTTTATTTAGATATTCTACAAGATTCCAAGACGCATTAATCTGAAGTATTCATCGTTCGATTATAAAGGAACAGGTCGGCAGAAAGTGAAAAATAAATTCACTGCGCGACCACGATAAAGACAATCGTCCGATAAAGATGAAAACGCGATTCATCCAAAGGACAATCTAAAGACGCCAACCATTTTCTATAAATCGGCAAAGATGAACACAGAATAATGTAAGAAGTTATCAAAAGCAATCCAAAAAAAAAGAACCTGACGAGGTCTTACGTTTAGCTAATATAATAACTTAAAGACTGGCCGACGTTCAGAAGTCGGACCAAGTCAACCCAAGTTATAAGTAAACCTTGGAAAGAGGTCTGGCCAACCCTATTAAAGAGGATTACTTTAACTTAGAAGGGCCTGACATAACAAAGTCAGCCCAAAACTAAAAAGTTATACAAGTAGTCCCTGAAAGAGATCTGACAAAGATCCAAGAAAGAGGACTACAAAAAATAACTTAAAGGAGACCGACACGACCAAGTTAGGACTCCTATCACTAAAAAAGTTATACAAGTAGTCCCTGAAAAAGATCTGACAAAGATCCAAGAAAGAGGACTACGAAAAATAACCTAAAAGAGACCGACACAACCAAGTCGGACTCCTATCACTTAAAAGATACCAAAGTAGTCCCTGAAAGAGATCTAAAAGAGGGACCAGCGCAAAAGACCCATCAAGAAACAAGTTGGACCCCTGAGTCAAAACCTCAAAGGATCAAAAGCTACAAACAATAAAACAATCCGAGGAGGTCGAGCTGCAAGATCTCAACATCAGCAGAAAATAGAAGAAAAGGCCAAGTCAAAAAAAACTACTTTTTTTTAAAGGCCGTGAAGGGCCACCAAAATCTACTATCAAAAGACAGCAAGCTATTGTTCAAAATATAAAAGTTGCTAGAAGTGTCAGCAATTAAATAAAAAAGTTTCAAAAGCCCACAAGCCAGGCCAGCTACAGATCAACAAGCTTCAGGAACCTTCTTGGCATCATCAGGACAAGGAGAAGGAGGACGAGTCTGAATAGGAACGGCATCTATAGTTCCATCTTCCCAGTTCAGAACCTGGCAATCTGAATCAGGCGCAACCGGAGGAACAAAAGAAGTCGACACTTTGGCAAAGGATACAGGAGGAGGATCAGCATCATCACCACCATCGTCATCAGGGACAATCTTGCCATCCCTGACAACATTGTCCAGGCTGAAAGGGGTGAGATCGGCCTCGGGGGCAATGACTCGAGCTTGCTCCTTCAAGTTCTCATAAGCAGCAGTTACACTACCCACGAGATGACCTTGGAGCTCAGAATAATCCTCCCGGGCATTGTTCAACTCCTCCCTCAGGCGCATCACCTCCCGATAAGTCGTAACATAACTCTCCTTATGCATCAGGGCTGTGTCCTCGGCCAACCTCAAAGAAGCCGCCAGTGAAAGAGAACTCGCCTTCTCATTTTCTAGATCCTTCTCTAACTTGGTCACCTTTAATTCAAGCTCCTCCTTCAGCCCCTTTATCCAGTCAAACTCCTCCTTTGCCTCCTCCATAAATGCCTTGGTGGCATGAAGAGGGAGACTTTGAGCAGTCCGGTGTATAGCGGCCGCCATATACGCCATCTGTACGTGATTCCGAGCCATAAATTCCAAATGATGGAGGATGGACACGTCGTCCATTGAGAGGGTACCGTAGGGCCTAATTTGTTGATCTATAAACTCATTAGCATTGAAGTCAGGGGCATTGAGATCGAAGGGCTCGACCGTCTTTTGCTTCTTACTTGGAGGGGCAGCAGATGGAGCGGCAGAAGTAGGGTGAGGGTCCACCAAACGGACCCGAGTTGTTGGGATCACCTTCCTCACCCCGGGGGAACTCGGCACTGATGGCTTCTCGTGCACTAGGGAGGATCCCTCCCCAGCCGCCTTGGCGGCAATATTCCTGGCAGCAGTCGCCTTCTGCACCCTCTTAAAAGCTTTCATAGATTCGTTATTCTTCATTGCCTCTGCAAATAAAACAGAAGTCAAGCTACAAATCGAACAAGTCGGAAATACAGCTACAAGTAAACATAAATAGATAGCAAAGAAAACACAAGATATACAGTTCAGTTTGAAGAAGAGAAGGATTGGTTAGAAATTTCTTTGTATCAAGATGGGGAGGTTGACCCCAACGCTCTTCCAAAACAGTCACAAAGGCCCGCTCAGCCTCATCCAACATGTCCTAAGAATACCTGGAGACCCTCACATCTTTTTGCCATTCCAGGGGAAAGGCAGGCTCATCATTTTCATCTAGAAAAAAGGGGCGAGTTCCTTTAACAGCTCAGACCTTGAAAAAATAGTTTTTAAAATCGCGGAATGACTCGTCAAACATGGAAAAAACTTTCTTTCCCTAGGTGGAACGAAAGGAGACCCAAGCTGTCTTCTTTTTTACCACTCCAGGCTTAGTCAAGACAAACAAATAGAAGAAAAGAGATTGGCAAGCAGGAATACCAAAGCCATTGCACAACAATTGGAAAATTTTTATGAAACCCCAGGAGTTGAGGTAAAGTTGAGAAGGGGCAACATTACAAGACCATAATAGGTCGATTTCAAATTGAGTAAAGGGAAGGGTGATACCCAGTTGACTAAAGAAAAAGTCATAAGCATAAAAGAAAGGGCGACCATCAACAACCCGAGTTGAAAAACAGACTCTCTCGTCAGAGGAAGGAGGGACAAGTTCATAGTTCTTCTCATCACCAGAATTGCTACAGACACTATGAAACTGCCTAAGCTGAGTGCAAAATTCAGAATCAGCCAGCGAGACACACAGGAGAACCATGGAGTCCACCCAATCGGCCATACCCGCAGGAACCTGGGAAGGCATCTCTACAAACGTTATTTCGGGAAGACATGAGGCCAACTAAATCCTACAAAAAGAAAAGAAGAGTGGATTACTTAAAAACATCTCGGACATGGGTCAAAACATCTCGACGGGCGGATAAACCAAAAAGGGAAAAACCCCAAGACTCAAGATAAAAAGTCTTGGAGCATCCCTTGGAGGCAGTAAACAAGAAAGGTCTTCAAATCATTTCTATAGTCTACATCTCGGCACTCATCAAAATAAAATCAAGAAAGGAAAACAAAGGAAGCAAAAAACGCAAAAGGTCCACCCTTCTACAGTTTATCAGGAAAAGCATTGCTTCTACAGTTTACCAGCACTACTGCTACAGTTTGTCAAAACACCAAAAAAGGCCAAAATGGAAAAACAGCAAAGGCACGAACTTATCAAAATCAAGCAAAAATCATCAGCCAAAGGCACAAACAGAAACGGCGACAACATGCAAAAGGAAAAAGATTCAAGCAAACAAAAGATTCGCACTGAAAAAGAGAAAAAACCAGAGCATGCAACAAGTCAAGCACGATAAAAACAGAAAGATCCAAACTTTCTCCAAAAGGAAGATCAAAAGGAAAACCCGATCGCAAAATCAGAAATAAACGAGGAAACACGAAATGAGACTAACCTGGATAATAGAAGGAAACCTCGAAGAAAGCTGAAAAGCAGAAGCAACAAAGCCACCCCCTCGAAGAGGAAGAATGCGAAGACAGAAGGAAAAAATGTGGAAACAGCCCTCTTCCGAAAATGCAGTAGTAGAACAGACGTCACAAAGAAGAAATTACAAACTCTGGGCAAGAAACAGAAAATGAGAGAGTAAAGGAAGGAGTTACGGAGAAGAAGTGAAGAAGAGAAACCGTTTTTTGATTAAAGATATTCAAAATAAAAGCCAAGAGAGAATGGGGCAATTAATGCCAATTAAATGCGGATGTTAAAACCGCTTGCGTTCCCAAAAAAGCGCTAATACAAAAACGCGCGCTTTTAGAGGAAAACGTTCTACATTCAAAAAAGACTCTACAAAGAAAGGAATCGACAAAATGCTTGAGTTCGACTTCACTGAAGAAAGGACCGAAGTCAAAGACTCGGCCTCGAAAAAGAAGACCGAGCTCAAGCAGGGGCACTGTTCATACCCTGGATCGAGCTGTCCGATCCGGGATGTTCTACAGACAAAGCGACCGACCTCTTCAGGTCAGGACAACCCGACCTCTTCTCAAAGAGCTCGGACAAGTCACAGGAAAGCCCAAACAAAGGGCCCAAATAGAGGAACACGTCCCAAATCCAAGGGCAGCCCAAGACCGTAGAGATAAAGGCGGTTCCCTTAAAGATGACCTCATTAGGAGATAAGATAAAGATAACTAACTTATCTTATCCACAGGAGGCCACATCTCACCATTATAAATACACTGGAGCACCCAGGTATAACTCATACTCTGATTCTACTCAATACCTGCTTAATACCCTTGCTAACTTAAGCATCGGAGTCCCTTGCAGGTACCCCCCACCCTCCGGGGACGAAGGATCAGCACCACCACCAAGTCCAACAAGTCGGACACACCAGCTCCAGCCGCTATACACCTGTCGGACACGTCGGCTCCGACCAACACAGAAGATCTCGTCCGAGATCGACCTACAGTTTCAGGTAACCCTCGGAACAGATACCATAGTATGATAATGCTTCAAGAGGCCACCGAAATCAACCTCAGAACGCTACTTTTGTTTTTCAAAATAAAGTTGCCAGGCGGGCAACTAAAAAGTGTCAACAGTTAAACAAAGCAATAAACAAGTTCAAAAGCCCACAAACCGGGCTATTTACACAAACACCTAGAGAGAAAGATTAACTAAGATCGGGAGCCTTCCCGGCAGCATCAGCACGGGGAGAAGGAGTGCGAGTCTGAATAGGCACATCATCTACAGTTCCATCATCCTGGTTCAAAATCTGGCAATCTGGATCGGGCGTAGCGGAAGGAGCTGAGGAAGTTGACACTTTAGTGGAAGCACTGGGGGAGGGCCTACATCATCATCATCCTGGTCATCAGGGACAATCTTACCATCCCTCATGACATTGTCCAGACTGATGAGAGTCAAGTCGGCATCAGGAGCGACAATCTGGAACTGCTCCATCAGGTTCTCGGAGGCGGCAGTCACGCTGCCCACAAGATGACCCTGAAGCTCACCATAATTAACCCGAGCAGTCTCCAAATCATCCCAGAGACGCATCAACTCCCTATAAGCTGAGACATAGCTATCCTTGTGCTTCAGTGCCATGTCCTCAGCCAACTTCAAAGAAGCAGCCAAGGCAATAGAGCTGGCCTTCTCACCTTCCAGCTCCTTCTCCACCTTCGCCAACTTCACCTCCAACTCTTCCTTCAGACCCTTAATTCGATCAAATTCGGACTTGGCCTCCTCTATGATGGACTTAGTGGCATGAATCGGGATTCCCTGAACTGTTCGAAAAATAGCCGCGCCCATATGAGCCATCTTCACACTACTTTTGGTGATAAAATCCAGATGTTGAAGAAGAGACACGTCGTCCATAGAAAGCCCACCATAGGGGGCAATTTGTTGGTCAACAAACTCGATAGCATCAAAGTCCGGGGCATCCAGGTTAAAAGGCTCAGATGTCTTCTGCTTCTTACTAGGAGGAGTACCGGAAGCAACGGCCGAAGTCTGCGGAGGATCGACATGACAAAACCGAGGAATAGGAATTGCTTTCCTCGGCCCAGGAGAAATCGGTACAGGAGGCTTTACGGGGGCCTGAGAAGACCCCTCTCCGACCACCCTGGCCAAAATGTTCAGAGCAGCAGTCGCCTTCTTTGCCTTTTTAAAGGCCTTCATGGGGTCACTATTCTTCAACATCTCTGCAAACACAAAATCAGCCACAAAGAGTTACAAATCCGATAAGAGGAAGAAAAAGGAAACAGGTATAGAAACAAGTCAGACAAATAGTCAGGAAAATACCCAAAGCAGTCCGAACCAAGGACGGATCATTCAAAAATCTTTTTGTATCAAGATGGGGTGGTTTCCCCAGAGATCCTCAAGAACAACTACAAAAGCACGCTCGACATCATCAAGCATCTCCCAAGTGTAGCGAGACACCCTCACATCTCTTTGCCACTCCAAATGAAAAGAAGGCTCATCATTCGACAGCTCGAACTTTAAAGAAGTATTTCTTGAAGTCCTTAAAGGACTCATCATACATCGCAAAAACTTTATGGCCCTGAGTGGACCGGAAAGAAACCCAAGAAGCTTTCTTTTTTGAAGAACTGCCAGGCTTGGCGGAAACAAACAAGTAAAGGAAAAGAGTCTGGGAAGGTGTTACATCTAATTCACGACAGAGGAGTTGAAAAATTTTAATAAAACCCCAGGAATTAGGGTGAAGCTGGGACAGAGCAATATTACACGACCACAACAAGTCGGTCTCAAAAGTAGTAAAAGGAAAAGTAACATTCAACTGGCTGAAAAAGTATTCATAGGCATAGAAGAAGGGACACTCCCTCTCAATGGAAGTCGGAAAGCAAAACCTCTCCTCAGAATCAGGAGCAACAAGCTCGTAATCCCCCTCGCGAGCATTGTTACCACAAATCCTATGACGCTTCCTCAGCTCTATGCAAAATTCAGCATCCACAACGGAAACACACAACAAAATAAGGGAGTCCAGCCAATCGAACATCCCCTCGGGAACTCTGGAAGACATCTCTACAATGTTATTGCGAGAAGACATGAGGCCAACTAAATCCTACAAGTAAGAAAAGAAGATAGGGGTTACGACAAACATCTCGGATAGGGAGAAAACAACTCGATTAATACTTCTCAAATGATGAAACCACGAAAAGGAAAATCCCAAGACTCAAACCAAAAGTCCTGGGGCATCCTTTGGAGGCAGTAACAAAGCAAGGTTTCCAGAAATACTCTACAGATTATATCCCAGCATTTCTCAAAAAGGATTCAAAACAACAAGTGCTTTTCATCAAAGAAAAACACAGCAAATCATTACAAGCCTATCAAGCAAAAAACATTCCCAAGCATCAAGCACGAGACCATTAAAGATGCAACCTTTTTTCAAAGATCAGACAGGAAGCAATCTCCAAAAGTGAGAAACAGATGCAGATTTTCTACTAATATCAAAAGCAACCAGAAGCAACAGTAAAACCCTAGAAAGCCTCAATAGAAATTCCAAGAAAAACCACAAGAAGGAAGATAGGAAAAGCATATCACAGCAACAAGTAAATATAAGATCGCAAAAAGATCTAAACTTTCAAACATGCAAAACCAGAACTTCACCAAAATTAAAGACGAAGCTACGAAAAAAGCAAGAAAAGCTAGTACCAACCTGGAAAGAGCAGCGATCTTCAACAAAAACAAAGAGGGAAGATGAAATCTGGGAATGCCTTCTCCCAAAGAATGCGAACAAGAGTAATGTCGCAGGAAGAAATGCAAGATCCCAAGCTCCAGAAACACCAAATGACGCCGCAACACAAAGAAAGCAGAAGTGCAAACGAAAAACAGAGAGTGGAGAGAACTGAGAAAAGAAGTTACGAAAGAGCAAAAGGAGAGAAACCGTTTTCAGGTTTTTTCAAAATCCAAAGTAAAGAGCCTAGGGGAAACGGGGCAATTAATGCTCAATATTAAAAGCATTAAACCCTCGCACTATTCATACCCTGGGTCGAGCTGTCCGACCCGGGATGTTCTACAGACAAAGCGACCGACCTCTTCAGGTCAGGACAACCCGACCTCTTTTCAAAGAGCTCGGCCAAGTCACGGGAAAGCCCAAACAAAGGGCCCAAATAGAGGAACACGTCCCAAATCCAAGGGCAGCCCAAGCCCATAGAGATAAAGGTGGTTCCCTTAAAGATGACCTCACTTAAAGATAAGATAAAGATAAGATAAGATAACTAACTTATCTTATCCGCAGGGGGCCACATCTCACCATTATAAATACACTGGAGCACCCAGGTATAACTCATACTCTGATTATACTCAATACCTGTTTAATACCCTTGCTAACTTAAGCATCGGAGTCCCTTGCAGGTACCCCCCCACCTTCCGGGGATGAAGGATCAGCTCCATCACCAAGTCCAACAAGTCGGATACAACAGTTCCGACCCCCACAGAAGATCTCACTCGAGATCAACCTATAGTTTCAGGTAACCCTCGGAACACCTTTATCATCCCTAACTATAGTACCTTCTTAGGTTGCAGGCATGCCATGACCTAGGAAGCTCTCGCCCATCGAGTTCGGACAGTCTGTAGTAGCCCTTTCCAAGTAATTCTATGACTCGGTAGGGTCCTTTCTAATTTGCTGCCAGCTTTCCTTCTCCAGTCGGGTTGTACCGATATCATTTCGGATTAGGATAAGATCATTCTCAGCAAAAGTATGATGTACTACCTTTTGATTCTATCTTGCCGCCATTCGTCGTTTTAATGCTTCTTCCCTAATCCGAGCTCTTTCTCGGACTTCTGGAAGTAGATCGAGTTCTTCCCTTTGAAGTTGGGAGTTAGCTCCTTCACTATAGTGAATCACTCTGGGCGACCTTTCTTCAATCTCCACTGGGATCATTGCCTCCATTCCGTACGCTAATCGGAAGGGTGATTCTTTGTGGTGGAATGTGGCGTTGTTCCATATGCCCATAGGACTTCTGGGAGCTCCTCGGCCCAGGCTCCCTTTGCATCCTGTAATCTCCGTTTTAGCCCAGCTAAAATGACTTTGTTGGCAGCTTCGGCTTGTCCATTAGCTTGGGGATATTTTACAAAAGTGAATTGTTGGTTTATGTTTAAGTTGGCCGCTAGCTTTCTGAAGCCTGCATCTGTGAACTGGGTACCATTGTCTGTGGTGATGGAGTATGGAACCCTGAACCTCGTGACAATGTTCCTATATAGAAATTTTTGACTTCTTTGAGCCGTGGCATTAGCTAGAGGTTCTGCCTCGATCCACTTTGTGAAGTAATCTATCCCTACTATAAGGAATTTAACTTGTCCCAATCCCTGAGGAAAAGGTCCGAGAAGGTCGAGTCCCCATTTTGCGAATAGCCAAGGTGAGGTCACGTTGATGAGTTCCTCTGGTGGGGCGATGTGAAAGTTGGCATGTTTCTGACATGATGGACATGTCTTTACGAACTCTGTGGCTTCCTTTTGTAGAGTTGGTCAATAAAACCCTGCCCGAAGTACTTTTTTGGTAAGTGCTTGCGCTCTGAGGTGATTGCCACAAATGCCACTGTGTATTTCTTCAAGAACTTCCTTTGTGTTAGAAGACGGTACGCATTTTAACAATGGTATTGAAAACCCTCTTTTGTATAGAGTATTGTTTATGATAGTGTAGTATTGTGCCTCCCATTTCAACCTCTTTGCCTCCTTTTCCTCTGTGGGGAGTGCTTCTGTTTTGAGATAGATAATTATGGGAGTCATCCATCCTTGATCCTGACCTGTTATGGCCAGGACTTTTTCTTCTTCTGAGGTTGATGGATTCTGTAGAATTTCTTGGATGAGGCTTCTATTGTTGCCCCCTGGTTTGGTGCTGGCTAGTTTTGAGAGTGCGTCGGCTCGGGCATTCTGTTCTCGGGGTATGTGATGGATCTCATATTCTCCGAGTTGTCCGAGCTGTTCCCTGGTTTTGTCTAAGTACTTTTTCATGGTGGGATCTTTGGCTTGGTAGCTTCCTGCTATTTGCAAAGTGACTACCTGTGAGTTTCTGAAGATGATAAGCTTTTGAGCTCCAACCTCCCTAGCCAGCTTCAAACCAGCTAGCAATGCCTCATATTCCGCTTGGTTGTTTGAGGCAGGGAACCCGAATTTGAGGGAGAGTTCGATTTGGGTTCCTTGGTTGCTTTCAATTATCACACCCGTGCCGCTTCCAGTTTTAGTTGGGGAACCATCCACGTAGAGATTCCATTCTGTGAGGATTTCTGGTGTGTCTGTAAATTCTGTAATAAAGTCGGCCAGGTATTGTGATTTGATGGTTGTCTGTGCTTCATATTGAAGATCGAATTCAGACAACTCGACTGCCCATTGCAAGATTCTGCCCGCCAGGTCTGTTTTCTATAAAATCCCTTTTATGGGCTGGTTGGTCCGAACCCTAATGGTGTGGACTTGGAAATATGGGTGGAGTCGTTGAGATGTTAGTATGAGAGCGTAGGCAAACTTTTTTATTTTTTGATAGTTCAACTCGGCTCCTTGTAATGCTTTACTGATGAAGTATACGGGTTGTTGCCCACTGTTGTCTTCTCGGACTAGTGCTGAGGCCACTACCCAACTTCCTACCGCAAGGTACAATATGAGTGGTTCTCCTTCCCGTGGCCGAGTTAGGATATGTGGCTGTCCCAGGAACCTTTTGAAATCTTGGAAGGCTTGCTCGCACTCTGTTGTCCATTCAAACTTCTTTCCCTTCCTTAGAGTGGCGTAGAAGGGAAGAGATCTTATTGCCGATCTGGCTAGAAATCTGGACAAGGCTGCCAACCTCCCATTGAGTTGTTGTACCTCTTTGATACAAGTCGGACTTTTCATGTCGAGTATGGCCCGGCATTTATCTGGGTTTGCTTCGACTCCTCTTTGTGTGAGCATAAAACCCAAGAATTTGCCAGCTTCTACTACGAAGGTGCATTTTGCAGGATTGAGTCGCATGCCATGCCGTCTTATAGTGTAGAATACTTGGGTTAAGTTGGAAATTAGCATCTCTTCATTTTGTGTCTTTATTAGCATGTCGTCTACGTAGACTTCTATGATTTTTCTGATGTGATCCGAAAAGACCTTATTCATTAATCTCTGATAAGTAGCTCCCGCATTTTTAAGACCAAAAGGCATGACAATGTAGCAATAGTTTGCTTTTGGGGTTAAGAAGGATGTTTTTTCTTGGTCGGGTGGATACATTGGGATTTGATTGTATCCTGAGTATGCATCCATAAACGAGAGGTATTTATATCCGAAGAAGGCATCTACCAAAGCGTCGATACTTGTGAATGGATAAGGATCTTTTAGGCAGGCCTTATTGAGATCAGTGTAGTCGATGCACATTCGCCACTTCCCGTTTGATTTTTTCACTAAGACGACATTGGCCAGCCATAGTGGGTATTTGACTTCTCTTATGAACCTTGCCTCCAGTAGAGCTTGTATCTACTCTTCCACAGCTTGAGAGCGTTCTGGTCCGAGCTTTCTACGCCTCTGTTATACTGGCCGAAATCCTGGGTAGACTGCTAGCTTGTGGCACATTAACTTGGGGTCTATGCCTGGCATGTCTGCGGCCTTCCACGCAAAGAGGTCGACGTTATCTCGTAAGAACTGTATGAGTGATTTTTTATGTCTCCTTTTAAGATTGTACCGATATTGGTCGTTTGGTCCGAGGTGTCTCCGATCTGGACTTTCTCTATTTTACCTTCAGGTTGTGGCGGAGTTCTTCCCGCCTCTGAACTTCACCGAGTTTGATTGTGTGGAATTATTCTCCTCTGCTTCTGAGGTTTATACTTTCATGGTAACAGTGGCGCGCCGTCTTCTGGTCTGCCTTTATTGTAGCTATCCCTTCTGCAGTTGGGAATTTCATGCATAGATGCGGAGTCGAGACTATTACGCCAAGCTGATTCAATGTTGTCTGGCCTATTAAGGCATTGTAGGCTGAACTTATGTCGACCACGATGTAATCTATCTTGAGTGTTCTTGACTGGTTTTCTTTTTCGAAGGTTGTGTGTAGCGAGATGTATCCAAGCGGTTGGACCGGGGTGTCTCCTAGTTCGAATAGGCTGTTCGGATATGCTCTGAGTTATTTTTCTTCTAAGCTGAGCTTGTCGAAGGCAGTTTTGAACAAGATGTCGACGGAGCTCTCTTGGTCTATCAGTGTGCGGTGGAGATTTGCATTCGCCAGTATAATAGTGATGACCATGGGATCGTCGTGTCCTGAGATTATACCGGATGCGTCTTCTCTGGTGAAGGTAATCGCGGGAATGTCGGGTGCTTCCTCCTTCCCCTCGACATGATATACATCTTTAAGATATATTTTGCGAGATGATTTGGAGTCCCGCAAATCTGCCATATATCATGTGGACGTGTCATTCTGGTGTACGAGGTGACCGCTCGGTTCGTCCGACATCTTCTTCCCTTCTTCTTTTTCTTTGCTCATCGTCCCGGCTGGCTAGATACCGATCTAGCTTCCCCTCTCTTACTAGCTTTTCTATGACTTTTTTTAAGTCAAAACATTCGTTGGTGTGGTGCCCACGGATGCGATGATACTCACAATATTTGCCCCGATTTCCTCCTCCTTTTTTGTCTTTGAATGGTCGAGCTGGAGGTATTTTTCAGTGTAGCAAACCTCTCTGTAGACGTCCACAAGGGACACCCGAAGAGGGGTGTAATTGTGGTATTTTTCATTTTTTCTCCATGTCGATATTCCTTCTTTTTGGACTCTTTGTCCTTATCTCAGGAGGTGAATCTGGATTTTGAGGTCTCTCCTAGCCGAGAGTTTTCCTCCATGTTGATATACTTCTCTGCTCATTCTTGCACTTCGTTTAGAGATGCGGGGTATTTTTTTGATATAGATTGGCTAAAAGGTCCTTCTCGTAAGCCATTGATGAGGCCCATAATGGCAGACTCAGTTGGTAGGCTCTGTATGTCCAAGCATGTTTTGTTGAATCTTTCCATGTAGTTGCGAAAACTTTCCCGTTCTCCTTGCCTGATTCCTAATAGACTTGGGGCGTGCTTAGCCTTGTCTTTTTGGATGGAGAATCTAGCCAAAAAATTTGTAGCCAAGTCGTCGAAACTCAAGATAGACCTAGGAGGTAAATTGTCGAACCATCTTATTGCTGTCTTTGTTAAAGTAGTCGGAAAGGCTTTGCAACGAATTGCATCTGTGGCGTCGGTGAGGTACATTCTACTTCTAAAATTGCTGAGATGATGGCCGGGATCCATAGTGCCGTCGTACATAGTCATATTTGGGAGTTTAAAGTTGATGAGCGGATAATTTGTATGCTTTTTGGCATTGTTTTTAGTATATTTTTAGTATGATCTAGTTAGTTTTTAGTATATTTTTATTAGTTTTTAGTTAAAATTCACTTTTCTGGACTTTACTATGAGTTTGTGTGTTTTTCTGTGATTTCAGGTATTTTCTGGCTGAAATTGAGGGATCTGAGCAAAAATCTGATCCAGAGACTCAAAAGGACTGCAGATGCTGTTGGATTCTGACCTCCCTGCACTCGAAGTGGATTTTCTGGAGCTATAGAAGCCCAATTGGCGCGCTTTCAACGGCGTTGGAAAGTAGACATCCTGGGCTTTCCAGAAATATATAATAGTCTATACTTTGCCCAGGATTTGATGGCCCAAACCGGCGTTCAAAGTCACCTCAAGAAATTCCAGCGTTAAACGCCGGAACTGGCACCTAATTGGGAGTTAAACGCCCAAACTGGCACTAAAGCTGGCGTTTAACTCCAAGGAGGGTCTCTACACGAAATTGCTTCATTGCTCAGCCCAAGCACACACCAAGTGGGCCCGGGAAGTGGATTTTTCTGTCTGTCATTTATCATCTATGTACTAGTTTTCTATAAGTAGGACCTTTTACTATTGTAAGGGGGATCTTTTGATCATGTTTGATGATTGAACCCTCTTTGGGAGGCTGGCCATTCGGCCATGCCTAGACCTTGTTATTATGTATTTCAACGGTGGAGTTCTACACACCATAGATTAAGGTGTGGAGCTCTGCTGTACCTCGAGTATTAATGCAATTACTATTGTTCTTTCATTCAAATTCCGCTTGTTCTTTATCCAAGATATCACTTGTTCTTCAACATGATGAAGGTGATGATTGACGCCCATCACCATTCTCACTCATGAACAAAGTGACTGACAACCACTCTTGTTCTACAAGCATTTGAGGCTTGGTGAATATCTCTTGGATTCCTAATTGCACGATGCATGGTTGATCGCCTGACAACCGAGTGCTCACCTGACAAACGAGCCAACCATTCCGTGAGATCAGAGTTTTCGTGGTATAGGCAAGAACTGATGGCAGCATTCAAGAGAATCCGGAAGGTCTAACCTTGTCTGTGGTATTCTGAGTAGGATTCAATGATTGAATGACTGTGACGTGCTTCAAACCTGTAACCTACTGGGCGTTAGTGACAGACGCAAAAGAGTTATTCTATTCCAGTAGG
>NC_080378.1:38616082-38679548 GCF_014773155.1 Arachis stenosperma
GGAAAGCCGGTCCAATTGAGAAGGCATGACCTCAAGCCCGTGCTAGAGGATGGGTTAGAGTTCATACAACGCTCATCATCCCCACTAGCAACCGTCCGAAGTTACCATAGACCGGGCCATCATGATCCATAGTATCATGATTGGAGAAGAAATGAGGTTCATGAGGTTATAGCCCAGAATCTATAAGGTGGCGGACAAGACCTCCACCTTGGCAAGGTTAGCCTTCCTCATCTCATTTTCACCTCTGTTATTCAGTTGGAGTTGACATAGAGGAGACATTCCCATTGATGAGGACAAGCCCATCACCAAGAAAAGGATGAGTACACAAGAGATCTCACTCATCATGAGATCCCTGAGATTCCTCAAGGGATGAATTTTCCTCCACAAACTATTGGGAGCAACTAACACCTCCCTAGGAGAACTAAGTTCCAACATGGGACACTGAGGGTGGAGCATCAAGAACACTCCATCATCCTTCATGAATTAATAGAAGATCAAAGAATCAGGGGAGGAGCACAAGACAAGGAAGACATTGAGGAGCTCAAGCACTCCATAGGATCTTCAAGAGCAAGAAGAGCCGCCATCACTAAGGGGACCCGTTCTTTGATTTCCTTGTTATTGTTCTTCTGTTTTCGAATTTTAATGCTTATGTTTATCCATGTTGTGTCTTATGATCATTAGTGTCTTAGTGTCTATGCCTTAAAGTTATGAATGTCCTATGAATCCATCACCTTTCTCAATAAAAACGTGCCTAATTGATAAAAGAAAGAATTGCATGAATTTTGATTTTATAATATTTAATTATTTTGATGTGTGCAATCTTTTTTGTTCTCTGAATGTATGCTTAAAGTGCATATGTCTTTTGAATTTGTGGTTCATGAATGTTGGCTCTTGAAAGAATGATGAAAAGGAGACATGTTACTGAGGATCTGAAAAATCATAAAATGATTCTTGAAGCAAGAAAAAGCATTTCAAAAAAAAAAAAAAAACCGAAAAAAAAAAGAGAAAGGAATAAGAGTTGTGATCCAAGGCAATAAGAGTGCTTAAGAACCCTGGATACCTCTAATTGGGGACTTTAGCAAAGCTGATCACATCTGAAAAGGTTCACCCAATTATGTGTCTGTGGCATGTATGTATCCGGTGGTAATACTGGAAGACAGAGTGCTTTGGGCCACAGCCAAGACTCAATAATAGCTATGTTCAAGAATCATCATACTTTACTAAGAGAATCATTAACACTATCTGGATTCTAAGTTCCTAAAAAGCAACCATTCTGATTTCAAAGGATAGAGTGAGATGCCAAAACTGTCAGAGCAAAAGTTAAAAGCCCCGCTCATCTGATTAATACTGATTCACAGATGTTTTGGAATTCATTGCATATTCTCTTCTTTTTTTATTTGATTTTCAGTTGCTTGAGGACAAGCAACAATTTAGTTTGGTGTTGTGATGATCGAGAATTTGTATACTTTTTGGCATTGTTTTTAGTATGTTTTTGATATGATTATAGTTAGTTTTTAGTATATTTTTTTTAGTTTTTAATTAATTCACTTTTCTGGACTTTACTATGAGTTTGTGTGTTTTTCTGTGATTTCAGGTATTTTCTGGCTGAAATCGAGGGACCTGAGCAAAAATCTGATCCTGAGACCAAAAAGGACTGCAGATGCTGTTGGATTCTGACCTCCCTGCATTCGAAGCGGATTTTCTGGAGCTACAGAAGCCCAATTGGCGCGCTCTTAACGGCGTTGGAAATTAGACATCCTGGGCTTTCCAGCAATATATAATAGTCCATACTTTGCCCAAGATTTGATGGCCCAAACCGGCGTTCAAAGTCACCTCAGGAATCCCAGCGTTAAACGCTGGAACTGGCACCCAATGGAGTTAAACGCCCAAACTGGCACCAAGCTGGCGTTTTACCCCAAGAAGAGTCTCTACACGAAATTGCTTCATTGCTCAGCCCAAGCACACACCAAGTGGGCCCGGAAGAGGATTTTTATGTCATTTACTCATTTCTGTACACCCTAGGCTACTAGTTTCTTATAAGTAGGACCTTTTACTATTGTATAGAAATCTTTTGATCACTTTTAGATCTCTAGATAATCTTTGGACATTTTAGTTCTTAGATCTTTGGGAGGCTGGCCATTCGGCCATGCCTAGACCTTATGCTTATGTATTTTCAACGGTGGAGTTTCTACACACCATAGATTAAGGTGTGGAGCTCTGCTGTACCTCGAGTATTAATGCAATTACTATTGTTCTTTCATTCAAATTCCGCTTGTTCTTTATCCAAGATATCACTTGTTCTTCAACATGATGAAGGTGATGATTGACGCCCATCACCATTCTCACTCATGAACAAAGTGACTGACAACCACTCTTGTTCTACAAGCATTTGAGGCTTGGTGAATATCTCTTGGATTCCTAATTGCACGATGCATGGTTGATCGCCTGACAACCGAGTGCTCACCTGACAAACGAGCCAACCATTCCGTGAGATCAGAGTTTTCGTGGTATAGGCAAGAACTGATGGCAGCATTCAAGAGAATCCGGAAGGTCTAACCTTGTCTGTGGTATTCTGAGTAGGATTCAATGATTGAATGACTGTGACGTGCTTCAAACCTGTAACCTACTGGGCGTTAGTGACAGACGCAAAAGAGTTATTCTATTCCAGTAGGGGAGGGAACCACACCGGTGATTGGCAGCACTGTGACAGAGTGTGTGCATTAGCTTTCACTGCGAGGATGGAGGTAGCTGCTGACAACAGTGAGACCCTATACGAGCTTGCCATGGAAAGGAGTAAGAAGGTTGGATGAAGACAGTAGGAAAGCAGAGACGGAAGGGAAGGCATCTTCATGCGCTTATCTGAAGTTCCTACCAATGAATTACATAAGTATCACTATCTTTATCCTTTATGTTATTTTCGTTCATCACCATATATATCTGAGTTTGCCTGACTAAGATTTACAAGATGACCATAGCTTGCTTCAATACTAACAATCTCCGTGGGATCGACCCTTACTCACGTAAGGTTTATTACTTGGACGACCCAGTGCACTTGCTGGTTAGTTGTGCGAAGTTGTGTAATGCCATGGTATTGAGCGCACCAAGTTTTTGGAGCCATTACCAGGGATTATGAGAGTTGTGAAAAAGTATAGTTCACAATTTCGCGCACCAGTCACTAACGCCCCGCCTGCTAGGAGTTTGAAGCACGTCACAGTCATTCAGTCATTGAATCCTACTCAGAATACCACAGACAAGGTTAGACCTTCCAGATTCTCTTGAATGCTGCCATCAGTTCTTGCCTATACGACGAAGACTCTGATCTCACGGAATGGTTGGCTCGTTTGTCAGGCGAGCACTCAGTTGTCAGGCGATCAACCATGCATCGTGCAATCAAGAATCCAAGAGATATTCACTAGAGCCTTGGTTGCTTGTAGAACAAAAGTGGTTGTCAGTCACCTTGTTCATAAGTGAGAATGATGATGAGTGTCACGGATCATCACATTCATCAAGTTGAAGAACAAGTGATATCTTAGAACAAGAACAAGCGGAATTGAATAGAAGAACAATAGTAATTGCATTAATACTCGAGGTACAGCAGAGCTCCACACCTTAATCTATGGTGTGTAGAAACTCTACCGTTGAAAAATACATAAGCATAAGGTCTAGGCATGGCCGAATGGCCAGCCTCCCAAATTGAGTTCAATCATAAAACATGATCAAAAAGGCTCTCTAATACCATAGTAAAAGGTCCTACTTATAGAAAACTAGTAGCCTAGGGTGTACAGAGATGAGTAAATGACATAAAAATCCACTTCCGGGCCCACTTGGTGTGTGCTTGGGCTGAGCAATGAAGCAATTTCGTGTAGAGACTCTTCCTGGAGTTAAACGCCAGCTTTTATGCCAGTTTGGGCGTTTAACTCCCATTTGGGTGCCAGTTCCAGCGTTTAACGCTGGGATTTCTTGAGGTGACTTTGAACGCCGGTTTGGGCCATCAAATCTTGGGCAAAGTATGGACTATCATATTGCTGGAAAGCCCAGGATGTCTACTTTCCAACGCCGTTAAGAGCGCGCCAATTGGGCTTCTGTAGCTCCAGAAAATCCACTTCGAGTGCAGGGAGGTCAGAATCCAACAGCATCTGCAGCCCTTTTCAGTCTCTGAATCAGATTTTTGCTCAGTCCCTCAATTTCAGCCAGAAAATACCTGAAATCACAGAAAAACACACAAACTCATAGTAAAGTCCAGAAAAGTGAATTTTAACTAAAACTAATAAAATATACTAAAAACTAACTAGATTATACCAAAAACATACTAAAAACAATGCCAAAAGTGTATAATTATCCGCTCATCACAACACCAAACTTAAATTGTTGCTTGTCCTCAAGCAACTAAAAATCAAATAAGATAAAAAAAGAGAATATGCAATGAATTCCAAAAACATCTATGAAGATCAGTATTAATTAGATGAGCAGGGCTTTTAGCTTTTTGCCTCTGAACAGTTTTGGCATCTCACTCTATCCTTTGAAATTCAGAATGGTTGGCTTCTTTAGGAACTCAGAATCCAGATAGTGTTATTGATTCTCCTAGTTAAGTATGATGATTCTTGAACACAGCTACTTTATGAGTCTTGGCCGTGGCCCAAAGCACTCTGTCTTCCAGTATTACCACCGGATACATACATGCCACGGACACATAATTGGGTGAACCTTTTCAGATTGTGACTCAGCTTTGCTAAAGTCCCCAATTAGAGGTGTCCAGGGTTCTTAAGCACACTCTTTTTGCCTTGGATCACAACTTTATTCTTTCTTTTTCTTTCTTTTTTTCTTTCTTTTTCGGTTTTTTTTTTTTCGTTTGCTTTCTTTCTCTCTTTTTTTTTTGTATTCACTGCTTTTTCTTGCTTCAAGAATCATTTTTAATGATTTTTCAGATCCTCAGTAACATGTCTCCTTTTTCATCATTCTTTCAAGAGCCAACCTTCATGAACCACAAATTCAAGATACATATGCACTGTTTAAGCATACATTCAGAGAACAAGAGTATTGCCACCACATCAAAATAATTAAACTGTTATAAAATTCAAAATTCATGCAATTCTTTCTCTTTTTTCTCAATTAAGCACGTTTTTATTCAAGAAAGGTGATGGATTCATAGGACATTCATAACTTTAAGGCATAGACACTAAGACACTAATGATCACAAGACACAAACATGGATAACATAAGCATAAAATTCGAAAAACAGAAGAATAAAGAACAAGGAAATTAAAGAACGGGTCCACCTTAGTGATGGCGGCTCTTTCTTCCTCTTGAAGATCCTATGGAGTGCTTGAGCTCCTCAATGTCTCTTCCTTGTCTTTGTTGCTCCTCCCTCATGATTCTTTGATCTTCTCTAATTTCATGGAGGATGATGGAGTGTTCTTGATGCTCCACCCTTAGTTGTCCCATGTTGGAACTCAATTCTCCTAGGGAGGTGTTCAGTTGCTCCCAATAGTTTTGTGGAGGAAGGTGCATCCCTTGAGGCATCTCAGGGATCTCATGATGAGTGGGGTCTCTTGTGTGCTCCATCCTTTTCTTAGTGATGGGCTTGTCCTCATCAATAGGGATGTCTCCCTCTATGTCAACTCCCACTGAATAACAGAGGTGACAAATGAGATGAGGAAAGGCTAACCTTGCTAAGGTAGAGGACTTGTCCGCCACCTTATAGAGTTCTTGGGCTATAACCTCATGAACTTCCACTTCTTCTCCAATCATGATGCTATGAATCATGATGGCCCGGTCTATAGTAACTTCGGACCGGTTGCTAGTGGGAATGATTGAGCGTTGAATGAACTCCAACCATCCTCTAGCCACGGGTTTGAGGTCATGCCTTCTCAATTGAACCGGCTTGCCTCTTGAATCTCTCTTCCATTGTGCGCCCTCTTCACATATGATTGTGAGGACTTGGTCCAACCTTTGATCAAAGTTGACCCTTCTAGTGCAAGGATGTTCATCTCCTTGCATCATGGGCAAATTGAATGCCAACCTTACACTTTCCGGACTAAAATCCAAGTAATTCCCCCGAACCATAGTAAGATAATTCTTTGGATCCGGGTTCACACTTTGATCATGGTTCTTGGTGATCCATGCATTGGGATAGAACTCTTGAACCATCAAGATTCCGACTTGTTGAATGGGGTTGGTAAGCACTTCCCAACCTCTTCTTCGGATCTCATGGCGGATCTCCGGATATTCACCCTTTTTGAGTGAAAAGGGGACCTCGGGGATCACCTTCTTCAAGGCCACAACATCATAGAAGTGGTCTTGATGCACCCTTGAGATGAATCTATCCATCTCCCATGACTCGGAGGTGGAAGCTTTTGCCTTCCCTTTCCTCTTTTTAGAGGTTTCTCCGGCCTTGGATGCCATAAATGGTTATGGAAAAACAAAAAGCAATGCTTTTACCACACCAAACTTAAAATGTTTGCTCGTCCTCGAGCAAAAGAAGAAAGAAGAGAGTAGAAGAAGAAGAAATGAGGAGAAAGGGAATGGCTTTGTATTCGGCCAAAGGGGAGAGAGATGGTGTTTAAGGTGTGTGAAAATGAAGGAGTGAAGGAGGGTTTATATAGGAGAGGGGGAGAGGGTTGTTCGGCCATTTGAGGGTGGGTTTGGGTGGGAAAGTGGTTTGAATTTGAATGGAGGGGTAGGTGGGGTTTTATGAAGGATGGATGTGAGTGGTGAAGAGAAAGAGGGGATTTGATAGGTGAGGGGTTTTGGGGAAGAGGTATTGAAGTGATTGGTGAAGAAGGGAGAGAGTGGTAGGGTAGGTGGGGGTCCTGTGGGGTCCACAGATCCTGTGGTGTCAAGGAAAAGTCATCCCTGCACCAAATGGCTAACAAAATCACGTTTTGTGCCATTTCTGGCGTTAAACGCCGGGCTGGTGCCCATTTCTGGCGTTTAACGCCAGCTTCTTGCCCTTTTCTGGCGTTTAACGCCAGTCTGGTGCCCCTTTCTGGCGTTAAACGCCCAGAATGGTGCCAGACTGGGCGTTAAACGCCCAACAGCTAACCTTACTGGCGTTTAAACGCCAGTAAGTGCGTCCTCCAGGGTGTGCTATTTTTCTTCCTATTTTTCATTCTGTTTTTGCTTTTTTCATTGATTTTGTGACTTCTTATGATCATCAACCTACAAAAAAGATAAAATAACAAAAGGAAATAGTTAATTATAAAACATTGGGTTGCCTCCCAACAAGCGCTTCTTTAATGTCAGTAGCTTGACAGAGGGCTCTCATGGAGCCTCACAGATGCTCAGAGCCATGTTGGAACCTCCCAACACCAAACTTAGAGTTTGAATGTGGGGGTTCAACACCAAACTTAGAGTTTGGTTGTGGCCTCCCAACACCAAACTTAGAGTTTGACTGTGGGGGCTCTGTTTGGCTCTGTTTTGAGAGAAGCTCTTCATGCTTCTTCTCCATGATGACAGAGGGATATCCTTGAGCCTTAAACACATAGGATTTTTCATTCACTTGAATGATCAGTTCGCCTCTATCAACATCAATCACAGCCTTTGCTGTGGCTAGGAAGGGTCTGCCAAGGATGATGGATTCATCCATGCACTTCCCAGTCTCTAGGACTATGAAATAAGTAGGGATGTAATGGTCTTCAATCTTAACCAAAACATTTTCTACAAGTCCATGAGCTTGTTTTCTTGAGTTGTCTGCCATCTCTAGTGAGATTTTTGCAGCTTGTACCTCAAGGATCCCTAACTTCTCCATTACAGAGAGGGGCATGAGGTTTACACTTGACCCTAAGTCACACAAGGCCTTCTTGAAGGTCATGGTGCCTATGGTACAAGGTATTGAAAACTTCCCAGGATCCTGCCTCTTTTGAGGCAGTTTCTGCCTAGACAAGTCATCCAGTTCTTTGGTGAGCAAAGGGGGTTCATCCTCCCAAGTCTCATTACCAAATAACTTGTCATTTAGCTTCATGATTGCTCCAAGGTATTTAGCAACTTGCTCTTCAGTGACATACTCATCCTCTTCAGAGGAAGAATACTCATCAGAGCTCATGAATGGCAGAAGTAAGTCCAATGGAATCTCTATGGTCTCATTTTGAGCCTCAGATTCCCATGGTTCCTCATTGGGGAACTCAATGGAGGCCAGTGGACGTCCAGTGAGGTCTTCCTCAGTGGCGTTCACTGCCTCTTCTTCCTCCCAGAATTCGGCCATGTTGATGGCTTTGCACTCTCCTTTTGGATTTTCTTCTGTGTTGCTTGGGAGAGTACTAGGAGGGAGTTCAGTAACTTTCTTGCTCAGCTGTCCCACTTGTGCCTCCGAATTCCTAATGGAGGACCTTGTTTCAGTCATGAAACTTTGAGTGGTCTTGATTAGATCAGAGACCATGGTTGCTAAGTCAGAGGGGTTCTGCTTAGAGTTCTTTGTCTGTTGCTGAGAAGATGATGGAAAAGGCTTGCCATTGCTAAACCTGTTTCTTCCACCATTATTGTTATTGAAACCTTGTTGAGGTCTCTCTTGATTCTTCCATGAGAAATTTGGGTGATTTCTCCATGAAGAATTATAGGTGTTTCCATAGGGTTCTCCTAGGTAATTCACCTCTTCTATTGAAGGGTTCTCAGGATCATATGCTTCTTCTTCAGATGAAGCATCCTTAGTACTGCTTGGTGCATTTTGCATTCCAGACAGACTTTGAGAGATCAAATTGACTTGTTGAATCAATATTTTGTTCTGAGCCAGAATGGCATTCAGAGCATCAATCTCAAGAACTCCTTTCTTCTGATTAGTCCCATTGTTCACAGGATTCCTTTCAGAAGTGTACATGAATTGGTTATTTGCAACCATTTCAATCAGCTCTTGAGCTTCTGCAGGCGTCTTCTTCAAATGAAGAGATCCTCCAGCAGAGCTATCCAGAGACATCTTGGATAGTTCAGAGAGACCATCATAGAAAATACCTATGATGCTCCATTCAGAAAGCATGTCTGAGGGACATTTTCTGATCAATTGTTTGTAACTTTCCCAAGCTTCATAGAGGGATTCACCATCCTTCTGTCTGAAGGTTTGGACTTCCACTCTAAGCTTACTCCATTTTTAAGGTGGAAAGAACTTTGCCAAGAAGGCATTGACTAGCTTTTCCCAAGAGTCCAGGCTTTCTTTAGGTTGAGAGTCCAACCATATTCTAGCTCTGTCTCTTACAGCAAAAGGGAATAGCATCAGTCTGTAGACCTCAGGGTCAACCCTATTAGTCTTGAATGTGTCACAAATTTGCAAGAACTCAGCTAAAAACTGATGAGGATCTTCCATTGGAAGTCCATGGAACTTGCAATTCTGTTGCATTAGAGAAACTAATTGAGGCTTAAGCTCAAAGTTGTTTGCTCCAATGGCAGGGATAGAGATGCTTCTCCCATAGAAGTCGGGAGTAGGTGCAGTAAAGTCACCTAGCACCTTCCTTGCATTGTTTGCATTGTTGTTTTCGGCTGCCATGTGTTCTTCTTCTTTGGAGAATTCGGTTAGGTCCTTTAAAGAGAGTTATGCTTTGGCTTCTCTTAGCTTTCTCTTCAAGGTCCTCTCAGGTTCAGGGTCAGCTTCAACAAGAATGCCTTTGTCTTTGCTCCTGCTCATAAGAAAGAGAAGGGAACAAGAAAATGTGGAATCCTCTATGTCACAGTATAGAGATTCCTTGAAGTGTCAGAGGAAAAGAAGAGTAGAAGACAGAAGTAGAAAATTCGAACTTATCAAAAGGAGATGGAGTTCGAATTTTGCATTAAGGAATAGTGTTAGTCCATAAATAGAAGGATGTGAGGAGAAGGGAAGTAATTTTCGAAAATTAAGTGAAAGATTTTGAAAATATTTTTGAAAAGTATTACTTAATTTTCGAAAAATAAAAGTGGGAAAGAAATAAAATGATTTTTGAAAAAGATTTTGAAATTAGAAATCAAAAAGATTTGATTGAAAAACTATTTTGAAAAAGATGAGGTTAAGAAGATATGATTGATTTCAAAAATTATGTGATTGAAAGGATATGATTTGAAAACAATTTTAAAAAGATTTGATTTTAAAAATTAGTAACTTGGCTATCAAGAAAAGATATGATTCAAACATTAAACCTTTCTCAACAGAAAAGGCAACATACTTGAAATGTTGAATCAAATCATTAATTGATAGTAAGTATCTTTGAAAAAGGAAAGAAATTGATTTTGAAAACATTTGATTGAAAAGATATGATTTGAAAAAGATTTGATTTTGAAAAACTTTGAAAACTTGAAAAAAAATTTGATTTGAAAACAAAATTCTCCCCCTTGTGCCATCCTGGCGTTAAACGCCCAGAATGGTGCACATTCTGGCGTTTAACGCCCAAACCTATACCCTTTTGGGCGTTAAATGCCCAACCAGGTACCCTGGCTGGCGTTTAAACGCCAGTCTGTCCTTCTTCACTGGGCGTTTTGAACGCCCAGCTTTTTCTGTGCAATTCCTCTGCTGTATGTTCTGAATCTTCAATTCTCTGTGTTATTGACTTGAAAAGACACAAATTAAAAATATTTTTGGAATTTTAATAATAAAGGATAATCAAAATGCAACTAGAATCAAATAACAATGCATGCAAGACACCAAACTTAGCAGTTTGTATACCACTGACACTAACAATATGAGAATGCATATGAGACACACAAAATACTTCAAGTCAATAGAATTCAAAGATTAGAGCAAGTAAATCATCAAGAACCTCTTGAAGATCACTAAGACACATGAATGCATGCAATTGACACCAAACTTAAGATGAGACATAACATATTTTTGGTTTTTATGAATTTTTTTTTTATTTTTTTGTGTTTTTCGAAAATTAAGTGGAAAAAGATATCAAAATTCTTAATGAGAATTCCAGGAATCAGTGCAATGCTAGTCTAAGACTCCGGTCCAGGAATTAGACATGGCTTCACAGCGAGCCAAGCTTTCAAAGAAAGCTTCGGTCCAAAACACTAGACATGGCCAAAGGCCAGCCAAGCCTTAGCAGATCACTGCTCCAAAAGCAAAATTGATAAAAATCAACAAGCTCTTGTGATGATAAGTTGAAACCTCGGTCCAATGAGATTAGACATGGCTTCTCAGCCAGCCAGACTTCAACAAATCATCATGAAACTCTAGAATTCATCTTCAAGAATTTCGAAAAAAAAATACCTAATCTAAGCAACAAGATGAACCTTCAGTTGTCCAAACTGAACAATCCCCGGCAACGGCGCCAAAAACTTGGTGCTTGTTGCCGGATCAGAAATTTGGCACTGATGTTACCGGACAAAAAGCTTGCTCAAAACTTGAACAATCCCCGGCAACGGCGCCAAAAATTTGGTGCGCGAAATTGTGAACAATACTTTTCACAACTCTCATAATCCCCGGTCATGAACTCCAAAAACTTGGTAGTTCAATTCCATGGCATTACACAACTTCGCACAACTAACCAGCAAGTGCACTGGGTCGTCCAAGTAATACCTTACGTGAGTAAGGGTCGATCCCACGGAGATTGTTAGTATGAAGCAAGCTATGGTCATCTTGCAAATCTTAGTCAGGCAAACTCAAATGTATATGGTGATGAACGAAAATAACATAAAAGATAAGGATAGATATACTTATGTAATTCATTGGTAGGAACTTCAGATAAGTGCATGAAGATGCCTTCCCTTCCGTCTCTCTGCTTTCCTACTGTCTTCATCCAATCCTTCTTATTCCTTTCCATGGCAAGCTTGTGTAGGATTTCACCGTTGTCAATGGCTACTTCCCATCCTCTCAGTGAAAGCGATTGCATATGCCCTGTCACGGCACGCGGAATTCAGCTGTCGGTTCTCGGTCAGGCCGGAATAATATCCATCGATACTTTTGCGTCTGTCACTAACGCCCCGCCTGCTAGGAGTTTGAAGCACGTCACAGTCATTCAGTCATTGAATCCTACTCAGAATACCACAGACAAGGTTAGACCTTCCGGATTCTCTTGAATGCTGCCATCAGTTCTTGCCTATACCACGAAGACTCTGATCTCACGGAATGGTTGGCTCGTTTGTCAGGCGAGCACTCGGTTGTCAGGTGATCAACCATGCATCGTGCAATCAGGAATCCAAGAGATATTCACTAGAGCCTTGGTTGCTTGTAGAACAAAAGTGGTTGTCAGTCACCTTGTTCATAAGTGAGAATGATGATGAGTGTCACGGATCATCATATTCATCAAGTTGAAGAACAAGTGATATCTTAGAACAAGAACAAGCGGAATTGAATGGAAGAACAATAGTAATTGCATTAATACTCGAGGTACAGCAGAGCTCCACACCTTAATCTATGGTGTGTAGAAACTCCACCGTTGAAAAATACATAAGCATAAGGTCTAGCCATGGCCGAATGGCCAGCCTCCCAAATTGAGTTCAATCATAAAACATGATCAAAAAGGCTCTCTAATACCATAGTAAAAGGTCCTACTTATAGAAAACTAGTAGCCTAGGGTGTACAGAGATGAGTAAATGACATAAAAATCTACTTCCGGGCCCACTTGGTGTGTGCTTGGGCTGAGCAATGAAGCAATTTCGTGTAGAGACTCTTCTTGGAGTTAAACGCCAGCTTTTATGCCAGTTTGGGCGTTTAACTCCCATTTGGGTGCCAGTTCCAGCGTTTAACGCTGGGATTTCTTGAGGTGACTTTGAACGCCGGTTTGGGCCATCAAATCTTGGGCAAAGTATGGACTATCATATATTGCTGGAAAGCCCAGGATGTCTAATTTCCAACGCCGTTGAGAGCGCGCCAATTGGGCTTCTGTAGCTCCAGAAAATCCACTTCGAGTGCAGGGAGGTCAGAATCCAACAGCATCTGCAGCCCTTTTCAGTCTCTGAATCAGATTTTTGCTCAGGTCCCTCAATTTCAGCCAGAAAATACCTGAAATCACAGAAAAACACACAAACTCATAGTAAAGTCCAGAAAAGTGAATTTTAACTAAAAACTAATAAAAATATACTAAAAACTAACTAGATTCTACCAAAAACATACTAAAAACAATGCCAAAAAGTGTATAAATTATCCGCTCATCACTGGCATGCCACGCCTCATCATCCAATTGGCACGCCCAGTTCATTTGGCCCTTTATCTCCTCCTCTGAAAAACACTACCAGCGTGCCACGCCATAAGACTGGCGTGCCACGCCCTTCACTTGCCTTGGTTCCAAAGGTTGGCGTGCCACGCCTGGATGTTCAAGTGGCACACCAAAGTGGGATAATTGAGCTGGCGTGCTACGCCTTCGATACCAAGTGGCACGCCCAGCTTTGTTTGGCCTCCTTCAGTGCTGGCGTGCCATGCCTTCGACACCAAGTGGCACGCCCAGCTTTTTGCTTTGCCTTCTTGTTCATTGGCGTGTCACGCCTGGTTGCTCACATGGCACGCCCAAACCTCATTAGCCCTCAACCCCTTCTCTGGATTCTTGTACCAGCGTTCCACACCATGTTGCTCAAGTGACACGCCCATTCAATTGTGGGTCTCTTAGGCATGGCGTGCCACGCCTTGATCCTCAAGTGGCATGCCGAAGTGAATTCTGGAACTGGCGTGCCACACCTTCGATACAAAGTGGCACGCCCAAGTGATGACTCTTCTAGGTAATTAGTTGGCGTGCCACACCCAGCTTCTAGCGTGCCACACCCCTTTGATGGTCTTCATTGTTGCTCTCTGGAATGTTGTATCAGCGTGCCACGCCAATACATTTTTTGTAGCGTTTGTTCTAAGTGGCACGCCTGCTTCACACGCCTACTTGTTTAGTTGTTTCCTTCCCATTTTTGATGTCTTTTTTGCCTGAAATTCAACACAAACTGATTTCAAAGTAATGTACTATGACATTCATCAATTAAGACATGAATTGCAATGATTAAATGAGATTATGCCTCTTTTATGGTCCTTTTTATGCAAGAAAAAGGGTAGATGATGTAAGTCATCACAACACCAAATTTAAGCTTTGCTTGTCCCAAGCAAATCAATGTGAGCGGTCTTTTTGTGAATTGAGACTTGACCTTGAATGGATGCAATATAACTAAGAATGGGACTAAGTGTTCAACACATGCATGAATGCTTTGAATGTCACAAAGAGTCCCTAGATCCTTGAGGGTTCTTCCAAGTATGTGCCTCAGGGGTCCTTTTCATTGATTGTCACCTTGAAGTAGTAAGAGTTAGCTCATTCTATTTTTGGTTTTGCTTCTTTTCTATTCATTGACCACGACTCTAAGTGTTTTGTCTCAAGACAACCCTTTAGTTAGGCTTTCAATTAACACTCCTAAACTAGTTGGCTTTAGGGTGTTAGGTGTTGAAACACCCCTGAGAATTTACTTGCCCAGGCCTCTTCTTGACACATCTTTACCACAAGCATCTACTAGGGTCTCTAACTCTTTTGAGTTTTTCAATGTTTCTCTTTCCTTCCTAGTAGTTGATGCTCAGAGCCTTGGGTTTTTGTTGCTTACTGTAACATCCATCATTTTTGAAAATATAATTATAAATAAATTGTGATTTTATTTTATTAAGTTTAAACTTTATAATTTTAAAAATTATTCTATTAGAAATAATTAAATAGACTTGGAGATAATTTTATTTTGAATCAATTAATATTCTTAAGTAATTTTATTATATTGGAATATTTTGTATAATTTTAGTAATTGAAAAATAAGGAAGGATTGTATGATTTAATTTAAGTAACTTTTATCCTTAAAAAGTTACGATTTATTTTATTAATTTGATATCTTATCTTATAAATTAATTAATTAAGAGTAATTAAATTAGTTTTATTAATATTTGGAGTTATGTTAATTAATACTCTTGTGTAATTTTATAATTGTTATTTCATATAATTTGAAATTAAGATTTAGTAATGGAAGAAATATATAACTTAATTTAAGAAATTTCTATTATGGATAAATTATGGTTTATTTTATTAGTTTAAGCTCTTAGGGATTAATTTACTAAAAAATGATTAAATTAATTTTTATAAATACTTTGGGTTTAAGTTAATTAAGGTTTATGTACAATTTTTACCATAATTAGTTATTTTATATAAATTGGAATTAAAGTGTTGGTAATAAGAAAGTAATGAAAAATTATATCGTATAATTTAAATAATTGATATTTTCGGATTTAAACCATATTTTATAAAATATGATTAGTATGCTTATTTTGTAATTTAAATTAAAAATAATTGTTTGAGCTCATTGATATGTTGATAAATAAAATCTTATGCGTTTTGAAAGTAATTTTTACGGTATTATACTTGAATCTTAAATTGATATTCTATCTCAAATATTTTGTAAAGGTTGTTATATTACTCATATACATTATACCTTAACCCTAAATTCCTAATTAAAAACCTAATTTTACCCTATATTCACAAAACATACGCACCAATAGAACGGGAAAGAAAGGAAACAGGGGAGCTCGAGGGGGAAAATAGAAAGGGAAAAGAAAGGAAGGGGAAAGAGGGAAGATAGGGGAAAACGGAGAACAAGAAAGGAGACAGAGGACGAGGGAGAAGAAGAGAGGGGGAGGTACAATGCCACGGAGCTTGGTGCCACTGCCGAGCTGCTGTCGCAGAGAAGAAAGGGAGAGGCAAATGTGACCTACAGAGGAGAGGAAGGAGCCGCCGTCGAGCCACGCCCCATTGCCGTTGTTCGTGTATCGCCGTTGCCGTTCGCTGAGGGTGAGACGCGAAGAGAAGATGCTGACCTGCACCATCGTGCCTCACTATCTTCGTTGAGCCTTCATCATTGTCGCACCCTATTCACGTTGCCATCAGGGTTTGCTGTCGCTGCCATTGAGAATGACGCAGCAGAGGAGGAGTCGTTCCTCTTCCGCCGCCGTCGTCAGAGACCTTGGTTGCTGCTGTTCATATGGGTGAGTTCATTGTTCCCTAGTTACCAGAGTCACTGTCTATGAATATTTTGTTGCTTTAGAATGACCTTGTCTCCATCTTTAATGTTTCTGAGTACACTATATTTGTTGGAATCGTTACAGCTGGAACTTGTCACCGGGGGAGAGAAGCGACTGCACCATCCTCTTCGTTTTGACATTGAACCTCTATTCCTAACCCTGTAACGCTCTTGCTCTTGTTCTATTTGGTATTTTGTTTCTCTATTATGTTCTTATTTTAATTATGATAGCCAATATCTCTGTTTTAGTATTATGGTGTTATGTTGAAATTGCCGAAATTCTTGTTGCTGCTAGCGTAACCAGAATTGATGCTGCTGCCGCTGTCCCGGTTGCGTTGAAATCACCGCTGCAGTTGCCAGTTTAGACTAAGCAAGGATTGTTGTGTTAAACTATGCGATTGCGACATTGAGGTAGGGGGTTTAAAACGATTTTAATTTAAGAATGCCTACAAGGTTTATTGAATAACTGTAAATAGATTTAATAGCTGTGAGTAATTGATTGATTATGTGAATATTGAATTGTGGCTGAAATTGTGATTGGAATGGTTGAGATTGTGATTTGGAATTGTTGATTGGTGATATTGATTGATTATGTAGATTGGGAATAGTTTGATGACTTATTGTTGAGAATTACTGAATTTTAATGGGTTATGTTGGATTTGTTGCTGTTGAGCTATTATTTGGTATATTGTAATGTTAATGAGCTTGGTTGGTGGTTGATTTGGAATTGGTTTTGAGGGGTATTGAAGGGTTGGATTTTGAATACTAAATGGTTTGCTGAAAATTAGGTTCTCTTGAAATTAAATGGCAATTTTGAAAGTGAATCAGTGACTCTATAGTGACTGAAATGATAAGAATTTAAGTGTAAGGTAAATTATATTAAGTGTAATTGTGAAAACTCAATTTTGAAGGTTTCATATTAACTAGAGAATTAGTTATGATTTTTCAAAGTTGAATTCTAAAATCTGATTTTATGCATAATTTCTAAACTGAGTCAGCAACTTTGAAAAGCTATAACTAATTCTGTGATTATCGGAATTGCGTGGAACTAAGTTCGGATTAAGATTGAGAATATAGGGAGCTGGACTGGTGAATTTGAGACTTTTTCATAAGTTTATGATTTATGGTGAATTTTTGAATTATGGATGTCAAATCTGGTTTTTCTGCAGAACGTTTAACACAGCAGCAACTTATTTCCTCTATTGGAATTTTTTCAGTTTGAATTTTGAAATGGAACCAATTTTAAATGAAACTCTGGTCCTAATAATTTAATTTCATAAAAACTTAGAAATGTTAGAGTTGTGGTTTTAAAGATTTGGATTTTTAAAGTAAGATGTATTATGCAGTAAAAGTCAGGTTTTGTTTTCTAAGTCAGTAACTTTGAGACTTTATAATTTTTAATTTTGGAATGATATTGAGATGCAACCAATTGGAGGTGAAAGTTGAGTATGTTTAGTACATATGATTCAAATTTCAGGGTTTTCCATGTTTTAATAAGTGAGTTATGGGACATGGAAGAGGTTGTGTTTAATGATTTGTAAAACAGAATTCTGCAGAAAATTACCTAACTTCCAAGCTACGTAACTCCTTCATTAAAAATGGTATGACCCTGGAACAAATTGAGAAAGAAATTTGGATAAGTTAAGTTTAACCACATTAATTTTGAAGGTGGTTGGATTCAATTTGGATTTTATATGAAATTTCGAATGTTGTATGCTGCTGCTGTTTTCTGTATTTAAAACACTGCAGAGCAGTCACGGTTTTGCTTATATTCCCGAAGCTAGAGTCAACAAAAAATTATGATTTTTGGTTTAATAGAAAGCTTAATCCGAGACGGTCGCATGAATATAAAGTTTGCATAATTCTGAATTCATTTGATCTTTTAAAAACAAAATGGAAATCAGGCTGCCAAGTTGTGTTGGTAATTATTTTGGATATGGAATTTAAGAAATAGATTTTCTATTATCAAATGTTTTTGAGAATATATTGCTGTGGCAATTGCTGAAAGAGGCTGACGAAATGTTGAGAAAGAAAAAACCCGTAAGGGTGGATAAGTCCTATTTTTAAAGGAGATTATGTCCAAATTTTTATAAAAGTATAAGGACTTAATCAAAATCAATATTTAAGGCTTATTTAATGATAAAAACTTCAATGATTCTTTTAAAAAGAGATTATTTGGTATACGAGATTGTTGGCAAGGGCGTGGGTCATGTCCCTCTTGCATATTTGCAATTATGAAAGAAAAAGGAAAGATGTAAAGTTTTTACAGTATGATTGAACAGATAAAGAAAGTGGTATTGCATAAGAATGTGAAAGTGATGATGAATAATTAGAATGATAATGAGTGATGGTAATGAGAATGATTATGTGATGATCTGCTGCATTGAGGCAGATAGATAGTGGTGCGATGACGTTAGGATTTTTGCTAGTAAAGAATTTTATAAAAATAGTCGCGTTGTAGATATAGATTCTAAACCAACAGAAATCCCTTCGTACAAACGTTTTGGTTGTCACAAGTAACAAAACCCTTTAAAATTGATAACCGAGTTTTTAAACCTCGGGTCGTCTTCTCAAGGAATTGCAGGGAGGTATGTTCTTATTATTGGTTATGAAAAAGGTAAAATTGGGGTTTTGAGAATGAGGAATAAATATGGCAAATAATTTAATTGACAATTAAAATAAATAAATACTGTAAAGCAAACCCTTTGGCAAGGTAGGAGAAATTGGATGTCCAGACTTAGTTATTCTTATCAATAATAATGAAAGTTGAATCTTAATTCCACTTAGTCAACCTTTGCTAAAGCAAAGGAAAGTCAAGGGACTAATTAGTTGACCTTCGAATCCTATTTATTTCCTAAGAAAAGGTTGGGATTATTGAAGTTCAGTTCAATTAGCAAAGATAACAATTATCAATTATGTTGAGCTAAGATAACTCCTGAGTTACTGATTTCTCAACCAAGACCAAAAGGAAAAGAAACTAAATCTGTTGGAATAGAAATTGTCTTCAGCTTGGGAATAATCAATGGCATAAATAAAGAAAGCAATATTAAACTGAAATACCTCAAATAGCATTAAATAAGAAAATCATAACATGAATGTAGCATAAGCCAAATAGGCAACATAACTAATATAAGCATTCAAGTATCTGAAAATAAGAAATAAATGTAAAGTAAAATAACATTGAACCTGGGATCGAGAGTCACTCCTAAAACTAAGAGAAGTCCTAAATCCTAAATCCTAATCCTAAAGAGAGAGAGGAGAGAACCTCTCTCCAAAATAGATCTAAATCATGGAAAGTGACTAAAAAATGCCGAGCTCCCTGAATGGATGCATTCCCCCACTTCATAACCTCTAGTCTATGCCTTCTCGACTTGGATTTGGGCCAAAAAGGGCTTCAGAATCCGCTATGAGCGTTTTCTGCAATTTATGGTGCGTGGCCTCTGTCACGCGTCCGCGTGGGTCACGCGGTCACGTCAATTGGAGTTTTCCTTGTCGCGCGGTCGCGTCAGTCATGCGGCCGCGTCATAGGTGTTCTTTGTTAGGCGCGTGGTCGCGTCAGCCATGCGGCCACGTCGCTGCCTCTTCGCGCTTGGCATGCGGCCGCGTCGCCCATGCGGTCGCGTGGATGCCAGTTTCTCCAAAACTCCGTTTTATGCTTTTCTTCTATTTTTGTATGTTTCCTTTTCCATCCTTGAAGTCATTCCTGCCTTAGAAGATCTGAAACTACTCAACACACTAATCATGGCATCGAATGGAAATAAAGGTAATTAAAATAATTAATCTTAAAGCATAGGAAACATGTTTTTCACATACATCACATAATAAGGAAGAAAAAGTAAAACCATGCAATTAATATGAATAAGTGGGTGAATGATTGAGTAAATCACTCAGATTAAGCACAAAATATATCATAAAATATGGGTTTATCAACCTCCCCACACTTAAGTAATAGCATGTCCTCATGCTATGTCCAAGGTAAAAAGTAAGGTTGAAGTGGTTGAATGCCATGCAATGCAATTCTAATCTAAATGCAACTAACTAAATGCATGATGCAATTCTAATTTTATTCACTCATATATAAAGCTTACATGTAGTTAAATCAATTCACATTCTCAAGGAATCATATATATATAGCCAACCTTAGATAATGATAAAGCACTTTTACAATTGAGATGGGAGAGAAAAACATTTTATAAACTTGCAAGGCAATTAGTAATTTAAGCAGAGATATATGTTAATGAGTTAGTGAACCCTCACTGGATTTTGTGTTTACTCTCTAGTCACTCAGTGTTTATTGGGTTAATCACTCTATTCCTCTTTTTATCCTTACTTTCTATAACTTCGTTTTTCATCTAACCAATCAATAATTATAAAATATGGACATACTAAAAATCATGAGGTCTATAATTAAGGTTGTAATGGGGCCAAGGTTAAGGTAAGGGTATATGTATAAGGCTAAGTGAGCTAATAAGTGAATCCTTAATTAGTCTAAGATCTCACCTAACATACATAATTTCTAAAGTAAAGCTTCTTTACCTATTTTTCCATAATTCCCACTTTTTATGTTACATGCTCATATTTTGTTCTTATACCACGTGCATTTGCTTTAATTTGCATTTTTGGGAAATTCTTTTGTATCCCCTTTATTGAAAATAAAAACTTTTTTTTAATGCACATGGTAATTAATTATTTTAATTTCACATGAGCATGCTTCCCAATATATTTCTTTTTTATTCTTTTCAACTTTTCTACCTTTGTTTCTATCATCCATATTCCCATAAAGTTTCCCCACACTTAATTGATTACACAATTTCTATCTTAAGCTAACCAAGGATTCAACTTGGGATTTTTAATTTATTTTTTCTGCTTAAGGCTAGTAATGTGGTTATAGAACAAGAGGGAATTAAAAAGGCTCAAGGGAGCTAGCAAGGATGGCATAAAAGGTAGGCTTTATTTGGGATAAGTGAATTAAAATCAAACAAGGCCTCAATCACTCTCTTGGTATGTATCTATATTCTATAATCGGACATATAGATTAAAACAATGTAAAGAACACCAGAATAAAAAAGAAGGATGGAACACACAGGAATAAGATATTATGGTTTAAATGTAACCATACAATTAAGCTCAAAAACTCACAGGCTGTATGTTCTCAAACTCATAAATCATATATCATTCATATATGTCATGCAGGTTTAGTTAAAATTTCCCATTATTCTCAATGTAAAATATATTAAATGGATAAAGTTTTAGTGTTCTTCCTTGATGAAATGTTGTTAACTTAACTACATGATGTAATACTTTATATACAAAGTGTGTGGATTGTGTTGATCTTGTTTAAATTTCGTAGTCTACTCCTTTTATTTTGATCAAATTAAACTATTATATGCCAAAAGGGTAAACTATACTGGTGGACGAAATTGTGATCTATTGTCTTTGTACTTGTATGAAATTTAATAATTGGCTCTATTTGAATTCACAACTCCGTTCAACTAACCAGCAAGTGTACTGGGTCGTCCAAGTAATAAACCTTACGTGAGTAAGGGTCGATCCCACAGAGATTGTTGGTATGAAGCAAGCTATGGTCACCTTGTAAATCTCAGTTTGGCAGATTAAATTGGTTTATGGTTTCGAAAATTAATAATAAAAAGAAAATAAAAAGGGATAGAGATACTTATGTAAATCAATAGTGGGAATTTCAGATAGGTGTATGGAGATGCTGTGTTCCTCTTGAAACTCTACTTCACTACTCACTCTTCCTTCAATCCTTCTTACTCCTTTCCATGGCAAGCTGTATGTAGGGCATCACTATCATCAATGGCTACTTTTAATCCTCTCGGGAAAATGGTCCTATGCGCTGTCACTGCACGGCTAATCGTTTGGAGGCATCACCCTTGGTTGATAGCTACATCCCATCCTCTCAGTGAAAATGGTCCAAATGCTCTGTCACAGCACGGCTAATCATCTGTCGGTTCTCAATCAGGTTGGAATAGAATCCATTGATTCTTTTGCGTTTGTCACTAACGCCCAGCCTTCAGGAGTTTGAAGCTCGTCACAGTCATTCAATACCGGAATCCTACTCGGAATACCACAGACAAGGTTAGACTTTCCGGATTCCCAGGATCCTACTCGGAATACCACAGACAAGGTTAGACTTTCCGGATCCCCATGAATGCCGCCATCTATCTAGCTTATACCACGAAGATTCTGTTGGGGAATCTTAGAGATATGCGCCCGGCCTAAGGTAGAACGGAAGTTGTTGTCAATCACGCGCGTTCATAGGTGAGAATGATGATGAGTGTCACGGATCATCACATTCATCAAAGTGTTGTGCAACGTATATCTTGGAATAAGAATAAAAGAGAATTGAATAAAAAGTAATAGTAATTGTATTGAAACTTGAGGTACAGTAGAGCTCCACACCCTTAATCTATGGTGTGCAGAAACTCCACTGTTGAAAATACATAAGTACAAGGTTCAGGCATGGCCGAATGGCCACCCCCCTAAATGTGATCATAGGATTCAAAATACAATCCAGGATCCCCTGTGGTCAAAAGACATCTAATACAATAGTTAAATGTTCTATTTATAATAAACTAGCTCCTAGGGTTTACATGAGTAAGTAATTGATGCATAAATCCACTTCCGGGGCCCACTTGGTGTATGCTTGGGCTGAGCTTGATCTATCCATGAGCTGAGGCTTCTCTTGGAGTTGAACTCCAAGTTATGACGTGTTTTGGGCGTTCAACTCCGGATCATGACGTTTTTCTAGCGTTTAACTTCAGACAGCAGCATGTACTTGGCGTTCAACGCCAAGTTACGTTGTCAATTTCCGAATGAAGTATGGACTATTATATATTGCGGGAAAGCTCTGGATGTCTACTTTCCAACGCCATTGAGAGCGCGCCATTTGGAGTTCTGTAGCTCTAGAAAATCCATTTCGAGTGCAGGGAGGTCAGATTCCAACAGCATCAGCAGTCCTTTTGTCAGCCTTTTTCAGAGTTTTGCTCAAGTCCCTCAATTTCAGCCAGAAATTACCTGAAATCACAGAAAAATACACAAACTCATAGTAAAGTCCAGAGATGTGAATTTAACATAAAAACTAATGAAAACATCCCTAAAAGTAGCTTGAACTTACTAAAAACTACCTAAAAACAATGCCAAAAAGCGTATAAATTATCCGCTCATCACAACACCAAACTTAAATTGTTGCTTGTCCCCAAGCAACTGAAAATCAAATAGGATAAAAAGAAGAGAATATACTATAAATTCCAGAATATCAATGAATATTAATTATAATTAGATGAGCGGGACTTGTAGCTTTTTGCTTCTGAACAGTTTTGGCATCTCACTTTTTCCTTTAAAGTTCTGAATGATTGGCTTCTCTAGGACTTAGAATTTTGGATAGTGTTATTGACTTTCCTAGTTAAGCATGTTGATTCTTGAACACAGCTACTTATGAGCCTTGGCCGTGGCCCTAAGCACTTTGTTTTCCAGTATTACCACCGGATACATAAATGCCACAGACACATAACTGGGTGAACCTTTTCAGATTGTGACTTAGCTTTGCTAGAGTCTCCAGTTAGAGGTGTCCAGAGCTCTTAAGCACACTCTTTCTGCTTTTGATCACGACTTTAACCACTCAGTCTCAAGCTTTTCACTTGGACCTTCATGACACAAGCACATGGTTAGGGATAGCTTGATTTAGCAGCTTAGGCCTGGATTTTATTTCCTTGGGCCCTTCTATCCATTGATGCTCAAAGCCTTGGATCCTTTTTACCCTTGCCTTTTGGTTTTAAGGGCTATTGGCTTTTTCTGCTTGCTTTTTCTTTTTCTTTCTATATTTTTTTTTGCCACTTTTTTTTCTTTTTCTTTTTTTTTCGCAAGCTTTTGCTATTCACTGCTTTTTCTTGCTTCAAGAATCAATTTCATGATTTTTCAGATCATCAATAACATTTCTCTTTGTTCATCATTCTTTCAAGAGCCAACAGTTTTAACATTCATAAACAACAAGATCAAAATTATGCACTGTTCAAGCATTCATTCAGAAAACAAAAAGTATTGTCACCACATCAATATAATTAAACTAAATTCAAGGATAAATTCGAAATTCATGTACTTCTTGTTCTTTTGAATCAAAACATTTTTTAATTAAGAGAGGTGAAGGATTAATGGATTTTATTCATAGCTTTAAGACATGGTTACATACTAATGATCATGAAGTAGAGACACAAAACATAGATAAACACACATTAAAAACCGAAAACAGAAAGAAATAAAGAACAAGGAATGAATCCACCTTTAGTGGCGTCTTCTTCTTGAAGGACCAACAATGTCCTTAAGCTCTTCTATGTCCCTTCCTTGCCTTTGTTGCTCCTCCCTCATTGCCCTTTGGTCTTCTTTTATTTCTTGGAGAATGATGGAGTGCTCATGATGTTCCACCCTTAATTGTTCCATATTGTGGCTCAAATCTTCTAAGGAAGTATTGAGTTGTTCCCAATAGTTGTTGGGAGGAAAGTGCATTCCTTGAGGCATCTCAGGGATTTCTTGATGATGAGCTTCCTCATGCATCTCTTGAGAACCGTGAGGGGTCTCTCTTGCTTGCTCCATCCTTTTCTTGGTGATGGGCTTGTCCTCTTCAATGGAGATGTCTCCTTCTATGATAACTCCAGCTGAGTAACATAGATGGCAAATAAGGTGAGGGAAAGCTAGCCGTGCCATGGGTGAAGGCTTGTCGGCTATTTTGTAGATTTCATTGGAGATGACCTCATGAACTTCTACTTCCTCTCCAATCATGATGCCATGAATCATGATGGCCCGATCCACAGTAACTTCAGATCGGTTGCTAGTAGGAATGATGGAGCGTTGAATGAACTCCAACCATCCTCTAGCTATAGGCTTGAGGTCCAGTCTTCTTAGTTGGACTGGCTTGCCTTTGGAGTCTCTCTTCCATTGAGCTCCTTCCACACATATGTCCATTAGGACTTGGTCCAACCTTTGATTAAAGTTGACCCTTCTAGTGTAGGGGCGTTCATCTCCTTGCATCATGGGCAAGTGGAATGCCAACCTCACATTTTCCGGACTAAAATCCAAGTATTTCCCCCTAACCATTGTGAGATAATTCTTTGGACTTGGGTTCATACTTTGATCATGGTTCCTAGTGATCCATGCATTGGCATAGAATTCTTGAACCATTAAAGTTCCGACTTGTTGCATGGGGTTGGTTAGGACTTCCCAACCTCTTCTTCGGATTTCATGTCGGATTTTCGGATACTCATTTTTCTTGAGCTTGAAAGGGACCTCAGGGATCACCTTCTTCTTTGCCACAACATCATAGAAGTGGTCTTGATGGCTCTTGGAGATGAATCTTTCCATCTCCCATGACTCGGAGGTGGAAGCTTTTATCTTCCCTTTTCCTTTTCTAGAGGATACTCCTGTCTTAGGTGCCATTGATGGTAATGGAAAAACAAAAAACTTATGCTTTTACCACACCAAACTTAAAATATTGCTCACCCTCGAGCAAGAGAAGAAAGAAGAGAAGAAGAAGAAGAAGAAATTTTGGTAGAGAGGGAGAGATGTAGGTTCGGCTAAGTGGGAGAAGAGGGGTTTGTGTTGTGTGAAAATGAAGTAGAATGGAAGGGTATTTATAGGGAGAAGGGGTAGTGTGTATTCGGCCATTTAGGGTGGAAATGGGTGGGAAAAATGGTTTTGAATTTTTGAAGGTAGGTGGGGTTTATGGGGAAGAGTGGATGGATGTGAGTGGTGAAGGGGGTAATTGGGAAGAGGAATTGAGGTGATTGGTGAAGGGTTTTGGGAAGTGTGACATGGGGAAGAGTAATCACAAAAACTAGGATTAGGAGGTAAGGTGGGAATATGGTAGGTGGGGATCCTGTGGGGTCCACAGGTCCTGAGGTGTCAAGGAATTCCATCCCTGCACCAAATAGGCATGTAAAATGCCTTTGCACACCATTCTGGCGTTTAAACGCCCATTGGTGCACAATCTGGGCGTTTAACGCCCATGTAAAGCATGTTTCTGGCGTTGAACGCCAGTTTCATGCTTGTTACTGGCGTTCAGCGCCAGTTTTTCCTTTCTAGGCACATTCCTGGCGTTCAGCGCCAGAATGTTGCTTGTTTCTGGCGTTCAGCGCCAGAATGATGCTCTGTTCTGGCGTTGAACGCCGGCCAGATGCATCTTGCTGGCGTTGAACGCCAGCCTGTGCTTCCTCCAGGGTGTGATTTTTTTCTTCTGCTGTTTTTGATTCTGTTTTTAATTTTTATGATTTTTTCGTGACTCCTCATGATCATGTACCTAATAAAACACAAAATAACAATAAAATAAAATAAAAATTAGATAAATAAAATTGGGTTGCCTCCCAACAAGCACTTCTTTAATGTCAATAGCTTGACAGTGGCTCTCATAGAGCCACAAGGTGATCAGGTCAATGTTGTATAGTTCCAACACCAAACTTAGAGCTTGGATATGGGATCTTAACACCAAACTTAGAGTTTGGTTGTGGCCTCACAACACCAAACTTAGAGTTTGACTGTGTGGGCTCTTCTTGACTCTGAACTGAGAGAAGCTCTTCATGCTTACTCTCTTTTGTCACAGAGGGATGACTATGTGCCTTAAACACAAGGTAGTCCCCATTCAATTGAAGGACTAATTCACCTCTGTTGACATCTATCACAGCTCCTGCTGTGGCTAAGAAAGGTCTTCCAAGGATGATGCAATCATCCTCTTCCTTCCTAGTGTCTAAGATTATGAAATCAGCAGGGATGTAAAGGCCTTCAACCTTTACTAACACGTCCTCTACTATTCCATAAGCTTGTCTCAATGACTTGTCTGCCAGTTGTAATGAGAACAAGGCAGGTTGTACCTCAATGATCCCCAGCTTCTCCATTACAGAGAGTGGCATAAGATTTATCCCTGACCTCAGATCACACAGAGCTTTTTCAAAGGTCATGGTGCCTATGGTACAAGGTATTAAGAACTTGCCAGGATCTTGTTTCTTTTGAGGTAGAATTTGCTGAATCCAGGTATCCAGTTCACTAATGAGCAAGGGAGGTTCACTTTCCCACGTCTCATTACCAAACAACTTGGCATTCAGCTTCATGATAGCTCCTAAATATTGAGCAACTTGCTCTCCAGTCACATCTTCATCCTCTTCAAAGGAAGAATAGTCTTCAGAGCTCATGAATGGCAGAAGGAGATTTAATGGAATCTCTATGGTCTCTATATGAGCCTCAGATTCCTTTGGATCCTTAATAGGAAACTCCTTCTTGCCTGAGGGACGTCCCAGGAGGTCTTCCTCACTAGGATTTTCGTCCTCCTCCTCCCTTGTGCATTCGGTCACATTGATTATATCAATGGCCTTGCACTCTCCTTTTGGATTCTCTTCTGCATTGCTTGGGAGAATACTGGGAGGAGTTTCAATGACTTTCTTACTCAGCTGGCCCACTTGTGCCTCCAGATTTCTGATGGAGGATCTTATTTCACTCATGAAACTGAAAGTGGCCTTTGACAGATCAGAGACTAGATTAGCTAAATTAGAAGTGTTTTGTTCAGAATTCTCTGTCTGTTGCTGAGAAGATGATGGATATGGCTTGCTATTGCTCAGCCTATTGCGTCCACCATTGTTAAAGCCTTGTTGAGGCTTTTGTTGATCCTTCCATGAGAAATTTGGATGATTTCTCCATGATGAGTTATAGGTGTTTCCATAAGGTTCACCCATGTAATTAACCTCTGCCATGGCAGGGTTCTCAGGATCATAAGCTTCTTCAGAAGCTGCCTCTCTAGTACTGTTGGATGCATGTTGCCATCCATTCAGATTTTGAGAGATCATGTTGACCTGTTGAGTTAACACTTTGTTCTGAGCCAATATGGCATTCAGAGTATCAATTTCAAGAACTCCTTTCTTTTGAGGTATCCCATTATTCACAGAATTCCTCTCAGAAGTGTACATGAATTGGTCGTTTGCAACCATATCAATGAGTTCTTGAGCCTCTTCAGGCATTTTCTTTAGGTGAATAGATCCACCTGCATAATGGTCCAATGACATTTTCGAAAATTCAGATAGACCATAATAGAATATATCTAATATGGTCCATTTTAAAAACATGTCAACTAGACATCTTTTGGTCAGCTGCTTGTATCTTTCCCAAGCTTCATAGAGGGATTCACCATCTTTTTGTTTGAAGGTTTGAACATCCACTCTCAGCTTGCTCAGCGTTTGAGGAGGAAAGAATTTATCCAAGAAGGCTGTGACCAGCTTATCCCAGGAGTCCAGGCTATCCTTAGGTTGTGAATCCAACCATATTCTAGCTCTGTCTCTTACAGCAAAAGGGAAAAGCATGAGTCTGTAGACTTCAGGATCAACTCCATTCGTCTTTACAGTCTCACAGATCTGCAAGAACTCAGTTAAAAACTGATAAGGATCTTCAGATGGAAGTCCGTAAAACTTGCAGTTTTGTTGCTTTAAGGCAACTAGCTGAGGTTTCAGCTCAAAGTTGTTGGCTCCAATGGCAGGAATGGAGATGCTTCTTCCATCAAACTTGGACGTTAGCTTTGTGAAGTCACCAAGCATTCTCCTTGCATTATTATTATTTTCGGCTGCCATCTCCTTCTCTTGTTCGAAAATTTCTGAAAGGTTGTTTCTGGATTGTTGTAACTTAGCTTCTCTTAATTTTCTCTTCAGGGTCCTTTCAGGTTCTGGATCAATTTCAACAAGAGTGCCTTTATCCTTGTTCCTGCTCATATGAAAGAGAAGAAAACAAGAAAAGAAAGAGGAATCCTCTATGTCACAGTATAGAAATTCCTTTATGTTAGTAGAAAAAGAAGGGAGTAGAATAATGAAGAAGAATTCGGATTTTTAGATGAAGAGAGGTGAAGAGAAGTGTTAGTAAATAAATAATTAAATAGAATAAGAAAAGAGAAAGAGAATTTCGAAAATAATTTTGAAAAAGGGGTTAGTATTTTCGAAAATTAGAGATAAGATGTAATTAAAATTAAAACATGAAACAATTAGTTAATTAAAAAGAATTTTTGAAAAGGGGTGAGATATTTTCGAAAATTAGAGAGGAAAGAGTAGTTAGGTGGTTTTGAAAAAGATAAGAAACAAACAAAAAGTTAGTTAGTTGATTGAAAAAGATTTTAAAATAAAATTTTAAAAAGATGAGAAGATAAGAAGTTAGATAAGATATTTTGAAATAGATTCAATTTTTAAAATGACTTAACTAACAAGAAACTACAAGATAAGATTCTAGAATTTAAAGATTGAACCTTTCTTAACAAGAAAGTAACAAACTTCAAATTTTTGAACCAATCACATTAATTGTTAGCTAATTTTTGAAAATTAGATATAAAAGCTAAGAAAAATATTTTTGAAAAATAATTTTTAAAATTTTTGAAAATAATAAATAAAAAAATTAAAAAATGAAAAAGATATGATTTTTGAAAAAGATTTTGAAAAGATAAGATTTTTAAAATTGAAATTTTGACTTGACTTGTAAGAAACAACTAATTTAAAAAATTTTTGACCAAGTCAACCCAAAATTTCGAAAATTTGGAGGGAAATAAGGAAAAGATATTTTTTTTATTTTTGAATTTTTAGTTATGAGAGAGAAAAACAACAAAAATACTCAATGCATGAAATTTTTAGATCAAAACAATGAATGCATGCAAGAATGCTATGAATGTCAAGATGAACACCAAGAACACTTTGAAGATCATGATGAACATCAAGAACATAATTTTGAAAAAAATTTTTGATGCAAAGAAAACATGCAAGACACCAAACTTAGAAATCTTTAATGCATGGACTCTAACAAGCAAAAAATGCATATGAAAAACAACAAACAACACAAAACAAGAAAACATCAAGATCAAACAAGAGGACTTATCAAGAACAACTTGAAGATCATGAAGAACACTATGAATGCATTGGATTTTCGAAAAATGCAAGAAAAATTTTTAAAAGCATGCAATTGACACCAAACTTAAAGATTGACTCAAGACTCAAACAAGAACTCAAAATATTTTTTATTTTTATGATTTTATGATTTTTTTGGATTTTTATTAATTTTTTTTCGAAAACAAAGTTAGGAAAAACGAAAAAGAAAAGAAAAATTTTGAAAAAGATTTTTGAAAAGAAAATTACCTAATCTGAGCAACAAGATGAACCGTCAGTTGTCCATACTCGAACAATCCCCGGCAACGGCGCCAAAAACTTGGTGGACGAAATTGTGATCTATTGTCTTTGTACTTGTATGAAATTTAATACACTACAAGAAAAATACCCATTCAGCCACACTTTTTTTAAGCTACATTTGAAAAGCGTAGCCTATTCTATGAATAGGCTACGCTTTTCTCCGTGTTGCTTTTTTATAAGAGAAAAGGATACACAAATGCGACATCATTTAAAAAGCGTAGCCTTAGGTATTATAGAAATCACTTATAAAGCGTAGCCGTAGATTGATATCTATAGGTTCACTTTTCATATCAAAGGAGACGCTTTTAAAAAGTAGCCTATTTATTAAGTTTTGGGTGCATTTTAAAAGTGATGCCTAATGTATGTGGACCAAATCCTAACACTTAATGAAATTTTTATTACTCAATTCCCTCCAAAAGCACACACGCACACAGCACCTTCAATTCAAGGAACCTTCACCTTTGCCATTCTCACCTTCAACACATATCACCTACGACACTCATCACCTTCGCCTTCTCACCGTCACTGTTGACCGTCGCCACCCAATCACCACTCACCACATGGCTGCGCCACTCACCAGACCAGCTCACCACTCACAAGCTCACACTCTCATCCTCACTCACACACACACAAAAGAGGGAAAAATCAGAAAAGGGGAGAACGGGAAGAAGAATAGAAGAAGAGAGGAGAGGGGAAAGAAGAAGAGGACGACGCCGGCTAGGGATCTGCCGCGCGGACCATCGTCGTTGCGTGAGCTGACCATCGCCTCGCATCGCCATCTCGTGCACTCACCGTCGCCGCTCAGCATGATCGTCGCATGTGCTCACTGTCGCTGCTCAGTATCGTCGTCGTCGCTCAGCATCGTCATCTCTGCTCACCTGAGAAGGTACGTATCGATTTTCAATTTGTTCTGTGAAATTTGGGAGGTTTTGGGTTCCAATTTTAGGGGTTTTAATTAGGGGTTGTAGCTTCTGGATATGACACTGATAGGAATTGGGGGTTTTACTGCATGAATGGTTTTAGCTTCCTGGTAGCCGAGAAGCAATCGCAGACCACCTACAATAATTCTCAATCTCATTCTCTTTGTCGCTCGTCATCTCACTTTTTATCTCATTCGCTCTCTCTTTGTCTCACCCTCTATCTCACTTGTTCTCTGTCATGGATTTTTCTTCTGGGAATTCTTGAAGATTTTGGGGGTTCTATTTTTGGGGCTTCCTAATTTTATGAGTTTCTGCTTCTTGCTTCGTTAGGGTTTTCTTTTTTGTTTGAGAAGATTATTGGCCTCAAGTGTTCGAATCGTCGCCTCATCAAGCAGAGTTTATTATTTCTAACACCATTTGTGGTTTGTGTGTGCTATGAATTTGCAGAGCTAATGCAGATAGAGGCCAGAAAATTAGGAATTGCTTTGGTGCTTCAAATTAGTTTTTGAGGGAGTGATGAAAGTGATATTGTTGGAAGCCACGGGCAAGTTTAGTGGCTTTGAATTTCTAATCAATTGTTTTGTGTTAGTATTGGGAAGCTGTTAACTTTGTCATATCATGATTTAGCCCCCAAAATTTATTTTAAATCACTACAAGAAAAATACCTATTCAGCCACACTTTTTTCTGGTTTGTATGAATTTTTTGGTTTTACGGTTTTTTTGAGGGTTTGTTGTTCTGATTTTTGGAGTTCTACAATCTTTTGTAATTTTTGCTTCTTACTATGTTAAGAGTTTTCTTTTTTATTTTGCATTTGCTTTATGATTTTGCACTTACAGACTATGTTTGTTCAAGCTTAGCAGTAAGTCCTGTATAATCTTCCTTTCATGTGTTTATATTGCTTTGAGAATGTTGGCACAAAGAATGTAAAATGGTTGTCATATCGATATTGTATTTGTACTGATATACTCATTTCTCGGGTATTCCTAGAATAGTAAATTTTTTTTTAATTTTTAGTGAAAAAAGTAATTTAACCTCTCTGAACTTTAAGCTCACATGCACTTTACACCCAAAACTTTTGAATTTGCAATGCGCAACTTTGAGGTTGTCAAGTGGTGTAGAAAAGGCCCTATGTTAACTTTTTTTTCTTTTTCAAATTTCCTTTCTAATAAAGTGTGGTGTTGTCAATAAAACACTTCAAGTGAAGCGGTAATTTTGTATGAAATGGTAACACAGAAAACATGCAATTTTCAAGTGAATATTTTGAAAGTAAGAGTGTAGTGTGGATAAGAGCCAAAGTTAATTGAATGGTATCCTAAGTATTGTTAATTGAATGCTCTTTGCATATCTTTCAGTTGTCAAAGATGTTGGTAGAAATGACCTTGCTGCTTTAATTGATAATTCACAGGTAAAGTAGATGTTTTGACTCTCGGAAACAATGTTTCAATTCCATATTTCTGTTTTGAACCCACTCTCCCAAATGTTCATTAAGAACATATATGATGTCCTCTCATGCATAAACCCTTTGAGCTTGAAAGTTGAAATGTGAACAAGCCCATTTAACTATTTATAGTTCACGATATTAGCTTATGTTAGTTCTACAAGGAGAGTTTAGCCTTCTGCTTCTCTAGTTATCCTTGTATACAGTATATAAATCAATATCCCACTTTATATGATTTTTTTATCATCTCAATGACTAAAACTTAATTAAGTTTAAGTTTTTATTCCTGAGTTTTCTGTATTGAAGGTTTGTAATATATATTGTTTTCATTATCAAAGGAAGTGGCTAAGAAGTCCTTGGAAAAAGCTGCAGAGTGTGTGAGATGCCTTGAGGAAGATATGGCAAAGGCTAGGTAAGTTGTTTATTTGTTCTCAGATGCATCATACTGTATTTTATATACTGTTGTGTGCAGTAATTACATTAAAATATGATATGATGCAAATTATGCACTATAAGAAGCCAATTATCTCGATGCCAATTATAAAAATTTAGGGAAAGAGTCGAGCTGCAGGAGTTTTCATTGGGTTCATGCCCTCCTAGTGTGGGTCTTCAAGGGATGCGATGGTCAATTATCGGTGATCAGGTTTTACTTCCTTCACATTTCAATATTATAACCTGAAAAATAGTAGTTTTAGATATTTTATTAAGAATATTTCACATGATTAGGTTTTGATTCAGACACAAATGAAAATGAGCATTTTCTTGGTATTTTACAGCGAGTCCTAAAACTGGGTTTGGATTGGGACACAAATGAAATGAGTATTTTGATGCTTGCAAAGCCATTGAATGGCTCAGTGTTTCTTCTTGTCTGGTGTATTTCTACTACGTTTGATTTAATATAATTGTTCCAAGAAAAATAATAAAATTCGAGTTGTGCTATTTTTTGTAAAAGACTTCTATTTGTGGTGCTGTTGCAGAAAGAATATGAAGTTCGGTTTTGATGCAACTCTTAGAAATTATAATGCATTATGGATTATGATGCTGATTCTATGTAAATGAATACCAGCTTGAAGCCTTTCTTGTAATCATGCTTATTTTGAATTTAAATTTTTGTAGGAAAAGCTTTTTACTGACACCTTGGTTAAGACCATGGTGGAAGAAGCTTTTTACTTTGCCTGCTGTTGATTTGAGGAAGAAGGCTGTTGGTGGCATTATAGGTAATTGACCAATTTTTCACATGGCTTCAATGCAATCTAGGACTCTAGAATTGGGATTCTTAGCTTTCATTTAAAAAGATTGTTTTTTATTTACTTTTTAAATGGTTAGACTAGTTAACTATACATATATCTTTTCAATAATACACCCTCAATTCTGTTTAGCTTTTGTGAGCAATGTTCTTTTCTTTTCTTTTCTTTGTTTATTTAATTTACCAATTTCAGCATCGCAAAGGACAGAGAGCTCCTTAGCCTTCTTGAGAAGCCCAGCTCGGCGCTTGCAGAAGGTAACTTGCCTGTGAATCGAGTTCTCTATTCTCTTCAACTGAATTCTTCCACGAGCCATTGATGTGCGCTTTCTCTGCACACAACCTCCCACTAGTTTGAACTAGCTTCGAGGTTGCTACAACCAGGTGCGTAGTACCTCTTTATCTATTCAAACTTTTTCTAACCAAATTGCTTCAATCTTGCTTTCTTCCAACCCTTTATATATAACCTCACATTATGATCAACAAGGGAATCATCACTTACATTATATTGCTAATATTATTACTTTACACCTCACTAATCTTTCTTTAATGTTTAGTCATCAATTGGTTCCAATTTTATTTCATAATGGATCACATCACTCAAAGCATGTGATACCAAAGTTGATCTGGTAATTTCAACCATAGAATATGGTTCATTTCATTTTTCAACTTAAATAATTTATGTGCAGCCTTTATTCCTGTATTATATTGCCAACAAAATAAAAATCTCCCTCTGCATACCAACTACCAAGGCCACAATTTCAATTTTCCATAGTATATATGCTCTTCTATAATTATAATAATCATAATCATAATGCTACACTCTGTTCTGTTTTTGTTCTGTTCTGTTTTGTATTTAGAACCCTATTATTATTAGAAACTGCTTTTTCCATGTTACTAACATTAGATTAAAAATTTTAATTAACAAGAGGACACATTAACCTATGCTAAATTGCCAAACCGTGGTGGAATATAATCAAGAATCTGGTAAAGTAGAACCTTGTAAAGCGTGAAACGGGTTTAATTTAAACTCAATTGTCGTAATATCTTAACCTGATACTTCTTTTTATTTTATTTTTTACTTTGATGAGATTAATTCTGGCGCACTCTAAGCTGAACTACAGGACGAGGAATCAAATCATATTATATAGTATTAATATCATTAGTTCTGTCTCAATTCATTTTTAATTTTACAATTTAGGTTGATGATTCTCACTTTACTCTTTGAGACAATGCTGTTTTTCCCTTTTGCACTTGAAATTAAGCTGATTGGCATGATTTTGTGAATTTAGCATTCAGCTTTAATGAGAATAATAAAAAAGCAACAAGTTTGTTTTCTTGTATTTTTAATCTTTAATCTGATACTTGCAATTGGAACATGTGCTTCATTTGTTGCTCTTGCCAGGCAGACTTTTCAGAATTCATTCGGTTCTATGATTTTGTTTTCTTCATGTGTCGCGAGAATGGTCAAAAGAATATTTATAAGTAGCCCGGTCATTTCCTTCAACATAATCTTGTATTGATTGCGTATGGTGGTGAATCAGTATGCAAAATCCTTACATGCTTCTCTTTTTGAATTATGATAATCTGCAGCTGTAAGCGGCGCAGTAACTGCTTGGAAATTAGTTCTTACTGGGAATGAACAAGGGAATGAACATTGATACAATTGTTAAGGCCAAGAGTTTTCTTGATGGTGATGAAGATCAGCATGAAAAAGATGTGTTTGAGAAGAATTTGAAGGTGCTTCAGAATATTTTTTAGTCATTATGCCGAGATTAGAAGATTAATGATTTTTTGTTTGTTAAGTTCTTTTCGGATATAGAGTGTAAAATTTGCATTTTAATTGATATATGATACAAGTTTCATGTGACTTAAATTATCTCTTCTTAAGATTATGTCTTTGAATTGTGTAAAGATAATTTTTATTATTTAAAAAAATTATTTAGTATAATTATGTGTTTAATTTTATTTTATAATATTTAACTCATTTAATTAAAAATATAAAATTATATATGTAATAATATTATTAAATATTATGTTGTATAAAAAATTATTAGAATATTATATATAGAGTAGCTATGGTTATACAGAAAATTAAAAAAAAAAGGACCTAGGGCTACACTTATATAGAGTAGCTATAATATACAATGCGGCTACGTTTTACAAGTGATGCAGTAGCGTTGAAAAGCGTAGCCTATTCTGGTAAAAATGGAAGCTGAAAAGCGTAGCCTTTGGTCCTGGACAGCATCACTTGAAAAGCGTAGCCTATTCCCAAACGTCAAAAGCGTAGCCCTTGGTGCTGAAAAGCGTAGCCTTTGAGAATAGACAACGGCCGAATAGGAATCACCCCAAAAAGCGTAGCCGTAGCCCAAAAAGCGTAGCCGTAGCCTAAGGCATCATTTTTTTTCACTTTTGGCTACACTTTTCAAGTGTACCTGAATGGGTGTTTTTCTTGTAGTGATAATTGGCTTTGTTTGAATTCACAACTCCGTTCAACTAACCAGCAAGTGTACTGGGTCGTCCAAGTAATAAACCTTACGTAAGTAAGGGTCGATCCCACAGAGATTGTTGGTATGAAGCATGCTATGGTCACCTTGTAAATCTCAGTTAGGCAGATTAAATTGGGTTATGGTTTCGAAAATTAATAATAAAAAGAAAATAAAAAGGGATAGAGATACTTATGTAAATCAATAGTGGGAATTTTAGATAGGTGTATGGAGATACTGTGTTCCTCTTAAAACTCTACTTCACTACTCACTCTTCCTTCAATCCTTCTTACTCCTTTCCATGGCAAGCTGTATGTAGGGCATCACTATCATCAATGGCTACTTTTAATCCTCTCGGGAAAATAGTCCTATGCGCTGTCACTGCACGGCTAATCGTCTGGAGGCATCACCCTTGGTTGATAGCTACATCCCATCCTCTCAGTGAAAATGGTCCAAATGCTCTGTCACAGCACGGCTAATCATCTGTCGGTTCTCAATCAGGTTGGAATAGAATCCATTGATTCTTTTGCGTTTGTCACTAACGCCCAGCCTTCAGGAGTTTGAAGCTCGTCACAGTCATTCAATACCGGAATCCTACTCGGAATACCACAGACAAGGTTAGACTTTCCGGATTCCCAGGATCCTACTCGGAATACCACAGACAAGGTTAGACTTTTCGGATCCCCATGAATGCCGCCATCTATCTAGCTTATACCACGAAGATTCTGTTGGGGAATCTTAGAGATATGCGCCTGGCCTAAGGTAGAACGGAAGTGGTTGTCAATCACGCGCGTTCATAGGTGAGAATGATGATGAGTGTCACGGATCATCACATTCATCAAAGTGTTGTGCAACGTATATCTTGGAATAAGAATAAAAGAGAATTGAATAAAAAGTAATAGTAATTGTATTGAAACTTGAGGTACAGCAGAGCTCCACACCCTTAATCTATGGTGTGCAGAAACTCCACTGTTGAAAATACATAAGTACAAGGTTCAGGCATGGCCGAATGGCCAGCCCCCTAAATGTGATCACAGGATTCAAAATACAATCCAGGATCCCCTGTGGTCAAAAGACATCTAATACAATAGTTAAATGTTCTATTTATAATAAACTAGCTCCTAGGGTTTACATGAGTAAGTAATTGATGCATAAATCCACTTCCGGGGCCCACTTGGTGTATGCTTGGGCTGAGCTTGATCTATCCATGAGCTGAGGCTTCTCTTGGAGTTGAACTCCAAGTTATGACGTGTTTTGGGCGTTCAACTCCGGATCATGACGTTTTTCTGGCGTTTAACTCTAGACAACAGCATGTACTTGGCGTTCAACGCCAAGTTACGTCGTCAATTTCCGAATGAAGTATGGACTATTATATATTGCTGGAAATCTCTGGATGTCTACTTTCCAACGCCATTAAGAGCGCGCCATTTGGATTTCTGTAGCTCCAGAAAATCCATTTCGAGTGCAGGGAGGTCAGATTCCAACAGCATCAGCAGTCCTTTTGTCAGCCTTTTTCAGATTTTGCTCAAGTCCCTCAATTTCAGCCAGAAATTACCTGAAATCACAGAAAAACACACAAACTCATAGTAAAGTCCAGAAATATGAATTTAACATAAAAACTAATGAAAACATCCCTAAAAGTAGCTTGAGCTTACTAAAAACTACCTAAAAACAATGCAAAAAAGCGTATAAATAAAAATAAAGAGAAAAATACAGAAAATAGCCAAAATAAAAAAAGAAGGGTCTGTAGTGGTTCACCAAAATAGTATGCCAGAGATGGCGACCTCCCCACACTTAAAATAAAGCATCGTCCTCGATGCTCACTCAAGTTGGGTGTGAAGGGGTGTCATCACTGGTAGGGTGGATAGCTGGGGTCTCTGTCGTGGTGGTCTGGGGATCTGTCTGCTGCAGAGGAGGTGCTGACTGAATGGGAATCTCGGGATCTACAGCCTGGATCTGATGTGGGACCTCCTGCTGTGGTGCAGCCTACTCGGTGCCTGCCTGTGCAGCTGATGAGCAAATAATTTATACGCTTTTTGGCATTGTTTTTAGTATGTTTTTAGTATGTTTTAGTTAGTTTTTAGTATAATTTTATTAGTTTTTAGTTAAAATTCATTTTTCTGGACTTTACTATCAGTTTGTGTGTTTTTCTGTGATTTCAGGTATTTTCTGGCTAAAATTGAGGGACCTGAGCAAAAATCTAATTCAGAGGCTGAAAAGGACTGCAGATGCTGTTGGATTCTGACCTCCCTGCACTCAAAGTGGATTTTCTAGAGTTACAGAAGCCCAATTGGCGCGCTCTTAATTGCGTTGGAAAGTAGACATCCTGGGCTTTCCAGCAATGTATAATAGTTCATACTTTGCCCGAGATTTGATGGCCCAAACAAGCGTTCCAAGTCAGCTCAAGAATTCTGATGTTTAACGCCGGAACTGGCAGAAGAATGGGAGTTAAACGCCCAAACTGGCACAAAAGATGGTGTTTAACTCCAATAAAAGTCTCTACACATGAAAGCTTCAATGCTCAGCCCAAGCACACACCAAGTGGGCCCGGAAGTGGATTTTTATGTCAATTACTCATCTTTGTAAACCCTAAGCTACTAGTTTTCTACAAATAGGACCTTTTGCTATTGTATTTGATATCTTTGGATCACTTTAGATCTTTTGATCATCTTTGGACGTCTAGTGATGCATTTGCATATTTACTATATTAGCTAGTTAGTTTAGTTGGTTTTAGCTTAGTTTCACTCATTTTCTCTAAATAAACAAGTCCTTTTATGAGTTTTATCTTCATGCATGAGAATACCAAGGAACATGTGATTCTAGCCAAATTCATGCAAATGATTTAAAGAATATATACATGAATGAGTATGAATGAATCTCATGGAATTTGTGCATGAATTGGTAAGACTTTGAAGCTATTTCTTTGGTTTATGATAGGTGATGAAGCAAGAAGACAATGATGCAAGGAAACCTTGGAGCAAGAAGGAGATGCATGTTGCCAACTTGATCCTCAAGTTGGCAACGCCCATTTGATGCAACCAGGATGAGAGAGCACGTTGGCAACTTGGTTTCCAAGTTGCCAACGCCCAAATTGGTGCTGCCAGGAGGTGTAGCACGTTGGCAACTTGGAAACCAAGTTGGCAACGTGCTAGTGCACAATCAGCGGAAATTGCAGCCTGACCTTCCCCTCTTCAAGGATGAATATCTCGAACCACAAGGATCCAATTGACATGATTCCAATTGCGTTGAGAAGCTGACATCAAGAGCTTTCCAACGATATACAATAGTCCATAATGTGGCAAGGAATGGAAGCTCAAATCAGAGGGAAACTTAAGCCCCAAATGCAAGAAAATGAAGCATTGCAAGTTGCCAACTTGAAGACCAAGTTGGCAACGCCAGAGCCACCAGGGGAGGATGTCACCACGTTGCCAACGCCAACACCAAGTTGGCAACGCCCAGGCAAGCAAAGAGCTGAGCCAAGGAGAGCTCGAGGGCGTTGCCAACGCGGGAATGAAGAGGCGTTATTCAAGGCAACGCACACAAGCAAGAAACTTGGGCCATGAAGGAGTGTCGAGGGCGTTGCCAACGCCAAGAACTATGGGCGTTGTTGAAGGCAACGCCACACAATCAAGCTTGGCCCTGGAAGAAAAGGAGCTGGCGTTGCCAACTCAAGAATGGCGTTGCCAACGCCACACAAGAATGCTTGGCTAGGCACCAAGTCTTGGTGCCAACCAAGTTCCAAACGCCCACCAGCCGTGCCAACCAAGTTCCAAACGCCCATATGCCATGCCATGCAAGTTGCCAACGCCAAAGACATGCACCAGCCACGTTGCCAACGCCAGGGACATGCATCATTCACGTTGCCAACGCCAAGACAAGGCACCAACCAAGTTGCCAACGCTGGAGAGCTGGACAGCCTGACCTTACCTCCTTCAATGGAGTATATCTTGAGCTACAAAGATCCAAATGAGGTGATTCCAACGGCATTTGAAAGTAGACATCCAGAGCTTTCCAACCATATATCATAGTATGGGGTTGGCATTCATTTGAAGCTTCAAAAGATGGCTTCATTTAGAGCTTCAGAATCTGAGCACGTTGGCAACGTGGAAATACAAAGGCGTTTTTGCCAAAAACGCTTGCGATTTTAGCAGCCTGACCATGTCCCCTTCAATGGAGCATAACTTGAGCTACAGAGATCCAAATTGAGTGATTCCAGTTGCGTTGGAAAGAAGACATCAAGAGCTTTCCAATGATGTATGATAGTCCATATTGAAGCAAAGGATAGATACTCAAATTCTGGGCAACATTAGGCATGAGAGTAGAGCCAAGAAGAGGAAGAGCAAGTTGTTTGCAACAACTTGGGCTAGCAACGCCCAAGTCTCAAACTCACTTCCAGGAAATTGGCATGCACGTTGCCAACGTGCACTAAGGCCTGAGTTATTGCCAACAACGCCCCTCAATGGGCCAGAATTGGTGCCAACTTGCTTTGCTTCCCTTATTCATCACAAAGGCTAACAACTTCTCCAATTGAGCCAAGAATTCAACAAAGAGGAAGCCCATATTGCTAACCCAAGTGAAGATCTTTGGAAGAGCTTTAGGACTAGTATAAATAGAGATTGAGTTTGTACTTGGGGGAACTTTTTACTTTACTTTTTGACACTTAGAACTTTTTCACACTTTTGAGCACTTGTATTAGAGACTCTTGTGGCACTTCCGGGAGAAGACCCAGAGAACCAATTTTGGTTCATCTTGGAACTTCTCTTCTTCATTTTCTTAATCTTCAAGCATTTGATTCTTCTTATTCTTCTTCTTCTTCCTTTACATTTAGTTTAATTTTGATTTATGGCAATTGTTGTTGAATTTGGAGCAATGACTCACTAAACCCCACATTCATTAGGGGAAGAGCTCTGCCAGTTACAATGGATTGATGAACTCCTCTTTTCCTCCTCAATTCATGAGGTTGATCCAAAGAGGAAGCTCTTGTTCTTCAAAGATTCAACCACCATCGAGAGAGGGGTTAATCTATGAGAATTATGTGGTGAAGTTGAGAAATGAGCCACATGATTCAGTTTAGAGTTCATCCTTTCATGATTCCCTCAATCAATATACCTTGGTTAGTATGTGAGATGTAACTTTCCATGGTTGAGATTTTGGTAATTGTGTGGCTGGATTGAAATTGAGCTTCAACTCTTCTCATGAACAATTAGATCACGAGAGTGGCAATTGGTTATGTTGAGAGAAATTGAATCACCAAGAGATTGGGATTCAATTACCCACTTGCCATGGATCTACACCATGATTGAGAAGGATTTGACTAACATCAATTCATGAACACTTGCATCTCTGATCCCTAATGATCCTCTCTATCATTACTCCTTATTTCTTTTGTTCTTAGTGTTTGAAAACCCATTACCCAATTCCCTTCTACATTCTTGCAATTTATTGTTCTTGTCATTTACATTCTGTTTCTTTATTCCTTACTCTTATGCTCTTTAGAATTCAGCACTTTATCTTCTTGCAATTTATTTTTTATGTCATTTAAGTTTCTTGCAATTTAAGTTTCCGCTATTTACTTTTACTTTATTTCTATCTTCTAGTTCTTTACATTCTTTGCCATTTAAATTCTTACAATTATGTTCAAAAATCAAAATGCTCATGAAATCAAAACTATGTTCGCTTGACTAAATCTACCATTTAACTAAAGTTGCTTAATCTACCAATCCTCGTGGGATCGACCTCACTCCTAGTGAGTCTTATTACTTGATACGACCCGGTATACTTGCCGGTTGTACGTAAATCTTAATTTTTACGTATCAAGTTTTTGGCGCCGTTGCCGGGGATTGGAAAGATTGACAATGATTAAGTGAAAGGTGGTTTAGATTAAGCAATTTTTCTTTGTGTTTTTGTTAAGCCCACTAACTGTTTGATACTTTGTTTCACTAACCCCAATTTCACTCTAGTTCTAGAATATTTCACTTGTGATTTTGGTTTTGTTTGTGTATGTCAGGAGCTAATAGACATAATATTGAGGACGAGAGAACCCGCCGAAGGATAAGGAGAGCAGAAAGAGGAAAGTTCATAGTTGGTGAAGAAGGGTCAGAGGAATCAGAGGGAGAAGATCAAGTCATGGAGGATGAGATGCACAATCCTGGAGGGGCCAACAACAATGGTGTACAAGCTAGAAGGGTGTTATCCTCGTATACCATCCCTGACCCAAGACATTGTGGGAGTAGTATTGCCACTCCTCCAGTTCAGGCTAACAACTTTGAGTTGAAACCTCAGCTCATCACTCTGGTACAGAACAATTGCTCTTATGGAGGGGGACCTCTTGAAGACCCAAATCAACATCTATCTGTTTTTCTGAGGATATGCAATACAGTGAAGACAAATGGAGTGCATCCAGATGTCTACAAGTTGTTGCTATTCCCATTCTCTTTGAGGGACAAAGCCACTCAATGGCTAGAGTCATTCCCCAAGGAAAGCCTCAATGATTGGAATGAAGTGATGAGGAGATTTCTAGCAAAGTTCTACCCACCTCAAAAGATCATCAAGTTGAAGACAGAGGTTCAAACTTTTAGGCAAATGGATGGGGAGTCATTATATGAAGCCTGGGAAAGGTACAAGGCACTAATGAGAAGATGCCCACCTGACATGTTTAGTGATTGGGTCAAACTCCAAAATTTCTATGAAGGCCTAAGTCCAGAAGCAAGGAAAGGACTAGATTACTCATCAGGAGGATCACTCAACATGATGAAAACTGCTGAGGAGGCTCAAGACCTCATTGAGATTGTGGCAAACAATCAATATTATTACTCATCAGAGAGGCAACACAATCCGCCCCCAAAGAAGGGTGTAATGGAGCTTGAAGGTGTTGATGCTATCTTGGCACAAAACAAGTTAATGCACCAACAAATCCAACAACAAATGGAGCTGATAACAAAGAGAATGGATGGTTTCCAGCTAGCATTAGTGAACACAACAAATCAACCATCACTTGAATGGGGCCAAGGTGAAGGGACCACTGTTGAACAACCACAAGAGCAAGTTCAATACATGCAGAATACTTCAAATTCTCAGGATGAATTTCATGGTGATACATACAACTCATCTTGGAGAAATCATCCCAATCTAAAGTGGGGTGAAAACCATTGGCAAAAGAACAACAACCACAATCACACCCGCAACACAAGTAACCAAAATCACCATGCCAACAACACTAACCAATATAGAAAAACACAAAACACATATCAACCACCCCATCATAATTCACAAACTCACCAAATAACTTCTCTGCACCAACATCCACTTCACAAAATTACCACACTAATCCACCCAACAACTTCCAACAACAATTAACCCCCATCATACCTCCAATTGACCATCATGAGGCCAGAATCTCAAGTCTGGAAGCAACCTTGCAAGCACTTGCTCAAACCACTCAAGCCTTAGCTAAGGGACACAAGGAACATGAGGTCATCATGAAGAATATTGAGAGACAAGTGGGGCAATTGGCCAAACAAGCCGAGCGACCAACCAATGTTCTTCCAAGTGATCCGATACCCAACCCAAGAGACACAGAAAAAGCCATAAAATGGGAGGAGTGTAAAGCAATCACCCTGAGAAGTGGGAAGAAAGTGGAGACAGAAGCCATTACTCAGGAAGAGCACATCAAAGAAGGCTTAAAAGAAGAGGTGAAGGAACAAAAGCAGGAGCAAGAAACCTATACACAAAGTGATAAATTAGCTAAGAAGGAGGCAGTGAAAGCATACCAACCAATGCTCCCATACCCTCAAAGGTTTAAAGAAGAGAACAAAGAGAAGCAATATTCCAAATTCTTGGAGATATTCAAGACACTACACATCAACATCCCCTTCATTGAAGCACTTGAACAGATGCCCCTATATGCTAAGTTCATGAAGGAATTGTTGACAAAGAAAAGATCCTTGAAAGAGGGACAAACGGTTATGATGACCAGGGAGTGTAGTGCCATCATCCAGAAAAAGTTGCCAAAGAAGATGAAAGACCCAGGGAGCTTTCACATCCCCTGCACAATAGGCAACATGATGATTGAGAGAGCATTTTGTGATCTTGGTGCAAGCATAAATCTGATGCCTCTATCTTTGATGAGGAATCTTCAGATTCATGAATTGAAACCTACAAAGATAGCCCTTCAAATGGCGGATAAATCTATTCAGCAAGCACTCGGGGTTGTAGAGAATGTATTAGTAAAGGTGGACAAATTTTTCCTCCCAGTTGACTTTGTCATCCTAGACATAGAGGAAGATGACAACACTCCCATTATTCTAGGGAGGCCCTTTTTAGCTACTGCCAGGGCATTGATAGATGTCGAAAAAGGAGAATTAATGCTAAGGGTGCATGATGAGCATATAGTGTTCCATGTCTTCAAGAATTTGCAAGACTCCACCCAAGAGGAAGAGTGTATGAAGATTGATTCCATAGATCCAAACTTGAAAGAGGCACCTGATGAGGCACTTCCAAGCTCATGCAGGAGAGAAAATGAAGAGGTGGAGGTGCTGCAACAAGCTCAAAGAATAGAGGAGAAGCTGCAATCAAAGTCAGCATTTAAGATTCATAGCAAGGACTGTCCAAAATTTGAGATTCCAAAACCTGAACTATCCCCTGGAAAAGAAGAGAGTCTCAAGAAGAAAATGCCAAGAGGATGGAGAAACAAGAAAATCTCCACTGAAGACTTCTCACCAGGGGATAAAGTGATGCTAACTTACCAACCAAAAGAGACATCTCCACACTTTTCTGGATACTACACAGTGAACAAAATCCTCTCACTTGAACATGTAGAAATCATCAAGAATGATACTGGAAGGAAGCTCACGGTGAGAGGGGAAGGATTAAGGCACTATGATCATCATCCGCCCTAAAGAGGGACAAATGTCAAGCTAGTGACAATAAAAGAGCGCTTGTTGGGAGGCAACCCAACCAGAGGTAACCATCTTTTCATATCTAATTCAATAAAACTGTTAATTAGTTTCATCTAGATTGTAAGAAGCTAAGTTTGGTGTTGCACACCAAAACAATCTAAGGGAGAATGAAGGATTCTAAGTTTGGTGTTCCACCAAAAATCCCATCATAAAACACATTCTCACTTTCTGCCATAAGGCTAGCTTCATGCATTTAGACGGACTAGTTAATTATCTTGTTGTTTTCTAGTTTTTAGCCTATTACCTTAGAAAAAGAAGAAAGAGTTTCATACATGGTTAATTTGATGCATTGGCAAGGTACTAAGTTTGGTGTTCCCACACCAAAGTAAGTTCAAAAGCCCACAAATAAATCATGCAGACTAACCACTGTTTCTAAGTGCTTGGGGAACAAGCAACTTTTAATATCATTGTAGAATGTCATACAAGCCTTTGGAGGGATTAAGCATCATCAATCAAGGAAGCAAAAGATGAACATAAAGGCTAGCAATGATGATGATGAGAAGAAAAGCAAGTGAACTCCAACAGGTTGTATTGTTAAGTGATATTTTACATCAAATGTTGCTGTGATTGAAAGTTGGATTGTATCCTTATTTGCCCTGTTTGTCTGCATCATATAATTTTTCTCTTTATATTCCCGCCTGCCTTCATAGCATAGTCTTTCTTTATAATAAGCAAGATGCTTGATTATTCACAACATTCTTATCTTCAAAACTTGTTTGCACTCAATTTTCAAGAATGCATCACATGAAAGTTCTTTGAAAAGAAGGATTGAGGAATAAAATCAGTTTTTGAGGCAAGCAAAAGATTAGGAGGAGTGGTGGTTCTAGTAGTATGATCATGTATTGAGGTTGCATGCTTGTGAAAACTTGCATGGGAGCTCATAGGCAGGACATGAAGTTCAAAGAAGTATTGTAGAGATTCTCAAAAATCTATTGATCCAAGAAGCAGCAAACAAAACAAAAGGAAGAAAAGAAAGTGCAAAAACAAAAAGAACATGGCCCAAGGCTCTGAGCATCAATTACTAGGCAGAAAAAGAAAGAAAGAAACAAAAACTCAAAAGAGTTGCTATCCTAGTAAATGCTTGTGGTTGAAGTGTGTCAAGGAAAGAGGCTTGAGCAAGTAAATCCTTGGGGGTGCTTTAACACCTAATACCTTAAAACCAACTGGTTTAGGAGTATTGATTGAAAGCTTATCTAAAGAGCCGCCTTGAGACATGACACTTAGAGTCGAGGTCAAAGCACAAAAAAATTATAAGCTGCTTCAAGGTGATTACATATAAAGAGATCTCCATGATATCATTTGAATGAAAGTCCTAAGATCTAAGACTTCCAAAATGTAAGGACTGATAAGCACTGGGACCCTTGCATGAACACATAATTCAGAGTTCACCCCACTATCACTTAATCACTTCACTCACCAAGGTATTACAAGCTATTCCTCAACTCATTCCAATTAAAAGAAATCTTTGTGCATAGTTCTTTTGTTGCTTGAGGACAAGCAAGGTTTAAGTTTGGTGTTGTGATGCATTTGCATATTTACTATATTAGCTAGTTAGTTTAGTTGGTTTTAGCTTAGTTTCACTCATTTTCTCTAAATAAACAAGTCCTTTTATGAGTTTTATCTTCATGCATGAGAATACCAAGGAACATGTGATTCTAGCCAAATTCATGCAAATGATTTAAAGAATATATACATGAATGAGTATGAATGAATCTCATGGAATTTGTGCATGAATTGGTAAGACTTTGAAGCTATTTCTTTGGTTTATGATAGGTGATGAAGCAAGAAGACAATGATGCAAGGAAACCTTGGAGCAAGAAGGAGATGCATGTTGCCAACTTGATCCTCAAGTTGGCAACGCCCATTTGATGCAACCAGGATGAGAGAGCACGTTGGCAACTTGGTTTCCAAGTTGCCAACGCCCAAATTGGTGCTGCCAGGAGGTGTAGCACGTTGGCAACTTGGAAACCAAGTTGGCAACGTGCTAGTGCACAATCAGCGGAAATTGCAGCCTGACCTTCCCCTCTTCAAGGATGAATATCTCGAACCACAAGGATCCAATTGACATGATTCCAATTGCGTTGAGAAGCTGACATCAAGAGCTTTCCAACGATATACAATAGTCCATAATGTGGCAAGGAATGGAAGCTCAAATCAGAGGGAAACTTAAGCCCCAAATGCAAGAAAATGAAGCATTGCAAGTTGCCAACTTGAAGACCAAGTTGGCAACGCCAGAGCCACCAGGGGAGGATGTCACCACGTTGCCAACGCCAACACCAAGTTGGCAACGCCCAGGCAAGCAAAGAGCTGAGCCAAGGAGAGCTCGAGGGCGTTGCCAACGCGGGAATGAAGAGGCGTTATTCAAGGCAACGCACACAAGCAAGAAACTTGGGCCATGAAGGAGTGTCGAGGGCGTTGCCAACGCCAAGAACTATGGGCGTTGTTGAAGGCAACGCCACACAATCAAGCTTGGCCCTGGAAGAAAAGGAGCTGGCGTTGCCAACTCAAGAATGGCGTTGCCAACGCCACACAAGAATGCTTGGCTAGGCACCAAGTCTTGGTGCCAACCAAGTTCCAAACGCCCACCAGCCGTGCCAACCAAGTTCCAAACGCCCATATGCCATGCCATGCAAGTTGCCAACGCCAAAGACATGCACCAGCCACGTTGCCAACGCCAGGGACATGCATCATTCACGTTGCCAACGCCAAGACAAGGCACCAACCAAGTTGCCAACGCTGGAGAGCTGGACAGCCTGACCTTACCTCCTTCAATGGAGTATATCTTGAGCTACAAAGATCCAAATGAGGTGATTCCAACGGCATTTGAAAGTAGACATCCAGAGCTTTCCAACCATATATCATAGTATGGGGTTGGCATTCATTTGAAGCTTCAAAAGATGGCTTCATTTAGAGCTTCAGAATCTGAGCACGTTGGCAACGTGGAAATACAAAGGCGTTTTTGCCAAAAACGCTTGCGATTTTAGCAGCCTGACCATGTCCCCTTCAATGGAGCATAACTTGAGCTACAGAGATCCAAATTGAGTGATTCCAGTTGCGTTGGAAAGAAGACATCAAGAGCTTTCCAATGATGTATGATAGTCCATATTGAAGCAAAGGATAGATACTCAAATTCTGGGCAACATTAGGCATGAGAGTAGAGCCAAGAAGAGGAAGAGCAAGTTGTTTGCAACAACTTGGGCTAGCAACGCCCAAGTCTCAAACTCACTTCCAGGAAATTGGCATGCACGTTGCCAACGTGCACTAAGGCCTGAGTTATTGCCAACAACGCCCCTCAATGGGCAAGAATTGGTGCCAACTTGCTTTGCTTCCCTTATTCATCACAAAGGCTAACAACTTCTCCAATTGAGCCAAGAATTCAACAAAGAGGAAGCCCATATTGCTAACCCAAGTGAAGATCTTTGGAAGAGCTTTAGGACTAGTATAAATAGAGATTGAGTTTGTACTTGGGGGAACTTTTTACTTTACTTTTTGACACTTAGAACTTTTTCACACTTTGAGCACTTGTATTAGAGACTCTTGTGGCACTTCCGGGAGAAGACCCAGAGAACCAATTTTGGTTCATCTTGGAACTTCTCTTCTTCATTTTCTTAATCTTCAAGCATTTGATTCTTCTTATTCTTCTTCTTCTTCCTTTACATTTAGTTTAATTTTGATTTATGGCAATTGTTGTTGAATTTGGAGCAATGACTCACTAAACCCCACATTCATTAGGGGGAAGAGCTCTGCCAGTTACAATGGATTGATGAACTCCTCTTTTCCTCCTCAATTCATGAGGTTGATCCAAAGAGGAAGCTCTTGTTCTTCAAAGATTCAACCACCATCGAGAGAGGGGTTAATCTATGAGAATTATGTGGTGAAGTTGAGAAATGAGCCACATGATTCAGTTTAGAGTTCATCCTTTCATGATTCCCTCAATCAATATACCTTGGTTAGTATGTGAGATGTAACTTTCCATGGTTGAGATTTTGGTAATTGTGTGGCTGGATTGAAATTGAGCTTCAACTCTTCTCATGAACAATTAGATCACGAGAGTGGCAATTGGTTATGTTGAGAGAAATTGAATCACCAAGAGATTGGGATTCAATTACCCACTTGCCATGGATCTACACCATGATTGAGAAGGATTTGACTAACATCAATTCATGAACACTTGCATCTCTGATCCCTAATGATCCTCTCTATCATTACTCCTTATTTCTTTTGTTCTTAGTGTTTGAAAACCCATTACCCAATTCCCTTCTACATTCTTGCAATTTATTGTTCTTGTCATTTACATTCTGTTTCTTTATTCCTTACTCTTATGCTCTTTAGAATTCAGCACTTTATCTTCTTGCAATTTATTTTTTATGTCATTTAAGTTTCTTGCAATTTAAGTTTCCGCTATTTACTTTTACTTTATTTATATCTTCTAGTTCTTTACATTCTTTGCCATTTAAATTCTTACAATTATGTTCAAAAATCAAAATGCTCATGAAATCAAAACTATGTTCGCTTGACTAAATCTACCATTTAACTAAAGTTGCTTAATCTACCAATCCTCGTGGGATCGACCTCACTCCTAGTGAGTCTTATTACTTGATACGACCCGGTATACTTGCCGGTTGTACGTAAATCTTAATTTTTACGTATCATCTAGTTCTTAGATCTTTGGGAGGCTGGCCATTTGGCCATGCCTAGACCTTGTTCTTATGTATTTTCAACGGTGGAGTTTCTATACACCATAGATTAAGGTGTGGAGCTCTGCTGTACCTCGAGTATTAATGCAATTACTATTTTTCTTCTATTCAATTCAGCTTATTCTTGTTCTAAGATATTCATTTGCACCCAAGAACATGATGAATGTGATGATTATGTGACGCTCATCATCATTCTCACTTATGAACGCGTGCCTGACAACCACTTCCGTTCTACAAGCAAACAATGCTTGAATGTTTACCTCTTGGATTCCTTAATCGGAATCTTCGTGGTATAAGCTAGAATTGATGGCGGCATTCAAGAGAATCCGGAAGGTCTAAACCTTGTCTGTGGTATTATGAGTAGGATTCGAGGATTGAATGACTGTGACGAGCTTCAAACTCGCGATTGTGGGGCGTTAGTGACAGACGCAGAAGAATCACTGGATTCTATTCCGACATGATCGAGAACCGACAGATGAATAGCCGTGCTGTGACAGAGCGCGTTGAACATTTTCACTAAGAGGACGGGACTGTAGCCACTGACAACGGTGATGCCCAACATACAGCTTGCCATGGAAAGGAGTAAGAAGGATTGGACGAAGACAGTAGGAAAGCAGAGAGACGGAAGGGACAAAGCATCTCCATACGCTTATCTGAAATTCTCATCAATGAATTACATAAGTATCTCTATCTTTATTTTATGTTTTATTCATCTTTTAGTTATCAATCATCCATAACCATTTGAATCCGCCTGACTGAGATTTACAAGATGACCATAGCTTGCTTCATACCAACAATCTCCGTGGGATCGACCCTTACTCGCGTAAGGTTTATTACTTGGACGACCCAATGCACTTGCTGGTTAGTTGTGCGAAGTTGTGATAAAGAGTTGAGATTGCAATTGAGCGTACCATGTTGATGGCGCCATTGATGATCACAATTTCGCGCACCAAGTTTTTGGCGCCGTTGCCGGGGATTGTTCGAGTTTGGACAACTGACGGTTCATCTTGTTGCTTAGCTTAGGTATTTTTCTTCAGAGTTCTTAAGAATGAATTCTAGTGTTTCAAGGTGATATTCTTATCATCACCAAAGCTGATTGATTCTCATCAATTTAGCTCTTGAATGTAATGTCCTGCTGAAGCTTGGCTAGCCATGTCTAATTTCTTTAGACTAAAGCTTTAGACTAACATTGCATGATTCTTGGAATTCTCATTAAGAATTTTGATATCCTTATTTTCTTTTTCACTCAATTTTCAAAAAAATCCAAAAAAATTATAAAATCATAAAACCAAAAATATTTTATGTTTCTTGTTGAGTATAGTGTCTCATTTTAAGTTTGGTGTCAATTGCATGTTTTTGTTCTTCTTGCATTTTTTGAATTCATTCATGTGTCTTCATTGATCTTCAAGTTGTTCTTGATGATTTTCTTGCTCTGATCTTTAAATTCTCTTGTCTTGAGTGTTTTGTTGTTTTTCATATGCATTCTCAATTTGTTAGTGTCAATAGTATACAAACTTCTAAGTTTGGTGTCTTGCATGCATTGTTTATTTGATTTTAGTTGCATTTTGATTATTCCTCATCATTGAAAACTAAAAAAATTTTCTTTGTGTCTTTTCAAGTCAATAATACAGAGAATTGAAGATTCAGAACATACAGCAGAGGAATTACACAGAAAAAGCTGGGCGTTCAAACGCCCAGTGAAGAAGGAAAACTGGCGTTTAAACGCCAGCCAGGATACCTGGCTGGGCGTTTAACGCCCAAAAGGGTAGCATTTTGGGCGTTAAACGCCAGAATGTATACCATTCTAGGCGTTTAACGCCAGGATGGCACAAGAGGGAAGATTTTGTTTTTAATGCAAATTTTTTCATGTTTTCATAATTTTTCAAAATCAAATCTTTTTCAAATCATATCTTTTCAATCATATATTTTCAAAATCAATTTCTTTCCATTTTCAAAAATACTTGCTAACAATTAATGATTTGATCCAACATTTCAAGTATGTTGCCTTTTCTGTTGAGAAAGGTTTAATGTCTGAATCATATCTTTTAAATTTCTTGTTAGCCAAGTCATTAATTTTCAAAATCAAATCTTTTTAAATTGTTTTTCAAATCATATCTTCTCAATCATATCTTTTTAAAACTATATCTTTTCAATCATATCTTTTTATCACATTTTTTTTTCAAAATTAATTTTTCAATCATATCTTTTTGATTTCTAATTTCAAAATCTTTTTCAATTTCACTTAATTTCTTTCCCAATCTTAGTTTTCGAAAATCAATTACCATTTTTCAAAACTTCTTTTAATTAATTCACTTTAATTTTCGAAAATTTCTTCCCCTTTTCTCACATCCTTCTATTTTTGGACTAACACTCCTCCTCAATGCACAATTCGAACTCTATATTTCTTGATAAGTTCGAATTCTTCTACCTCTTCCTTCTATTTTTCTTTTCCTCTGACACCTCAAGGAATCTCTATACTGCGACATAAAGGATTCCATATTTTCTTGTTCTCTTCTCTTTCATATGAGCAGGAGCAAAGAGAAAAGCATTCTTGTTGAGGCTGACCCTGAACCTGAAAGGACCTTGAAGCGAAAGCTAAGAGAAGCTAAAGCACAACTCTCTGTAGAGGACCTAACAGAAATCTTCAAACAAGAAGAACCCATGGCAGCCGAAAACAACAATAATGCCAATAATGCAAGGAAGGTGCTTGGTGACTTTACTGCACCTACTCCCGACTTCTATGGGAGAAGCATCTCTATCCCTGCCATTGGAGCAAACAACTTTGAGCTTAAGCCTCAATTAGTTTCTCTAATGCAACAGAATTGCAAGTTCCATGGACTTCTATTGGAAGATCCTCATCAGTTTTTAGCTGAATTCTTGCAGATCAGTGACACTGTCAAGACCAATGGGGTTGACCCTGAGGTCTACAGACTTATGCTATTCCCTTTTTCTGTAAGAGACAGAGCTAGGATATGGTTGGACTTACAACCTAAAGAAAGCCTGAACTCTTGGGAAAAGCTAGTTAATGCCTTCTTGGCAAAGTTCTTTCCACCTCAAAATTGAGTAAGCTTAGAGTGGAAGTCCAAACCTTCAGACAGAAGGAAGGTGAATCCCTCTATGAAGCTTGGAAAAGATACAAATAATTGATCAGAAAGTGTCCTTCTGACATGCTTTCTGAATGGAGCATCATAGGTATCTTCTATGATGGTCTGTCTGAACTGTCTAAGATGTCATTGGACAGCTCTGCTGGAAGATCTCTTAATTTGAAGAAGACGCCTGCAGAAGCTCAAGAACTCATTGAAATGGTTGCAAATAACCAATTCATGTACACTTCTGAAAGGAATCCTGTGAACAATGGGACGAATCAGAAGAAATGAGTTCTTGAGATTGATACTCTGAATGCCATATTGGATCAGAACAAAATATTAACTCAGCAAGTCAATATGATTTCTCAAAGTCTGTCTGGAATGCAAGCTGCACCAGGCAGTACTAAGGACGCTTCATTTGAAGAAGAAGCTTATGACCCTGAGAACCCTTCAATGGAAGAGGTGAATTACATGGGAGAACCCTATGGAAACACCTATAATCCTTCATGGAGAAATCATCCAAATCTCTTATGGAAGGATCAACAGAGACCTCAACAAGGTTTCAACAACAATAATGGTGGAAGAAACAGGTTTGGCAATGGCAAGCCTTTTCCATCATCTTCTCAACAACAGACAGAGAATTCTAAGCAGAGCCACTCTGACTTAGCAACCATGGTCTCTGATCTAATCAAAACCACTCAAAGTTTTATGACTAAAACAAGGTTCTCCATTAGAAGCTTGGAGGCACAAGTGGGTCAGCTGAGTAAGAAAGTTACTGAACTCCCTCCTAGTACTCTTCCAAGTAATACAGAAGAAAATCCAAAAGGAGAGTGTAAGGCCATCAACATGGCCGAATTTGGAGAGGAGAAAGAGGCAGTGAGCGCCACTGAGGAAGACCTCAATGGACGTCCACTAGCCTCCAATGAGTTCCCAAATAAGAAACCATGGGAATCTGAGACTCACACTGAGACCATAGAGATTCCATTGGATTTACTTCTGCCATTCATGAGCTCTGATGAGTATTCTTCCTCTGAAGAGGACGAAGATGTAACTGAAGAGCAAGTTGCTAAGTACCTTGGAGCAATCATGAAGCTAAATAACAAGTTATTTGATAATGAGACTTGGGAGGATGAACCCCCTTTGCTCACCAAAGAACTGGATGACTTGACTAGGCAGAGATTACCTCAAAAGAGACAGGACCCTGGGAAGTTCTCAATCCCTTGTAACATAGGCACCATGACCTTTGAGAAGGCTCTGTGTGACCTAGGGTCAAGCATAAACCTCATGCCTCTCTCTGTAATGGAGAAACTAGGGATCTTTGAGGTGCAAGCTGCAAGAATCTCACTAGAGATGACAGACAATTCAAGAAAACAAGCTTATGGACTTGTAGAAGATGTTCTGGTAAAGATTGAAGACCATTACATCCCTGCTGATTTCATAGTCCTAGAGACTGGGAAGTGCATGGATGAATCCATCATCCTTGGCAGACCCTTCCTAGCCACAGCAAAGGCTGTGATTGATGTTGATAGAGGAGAATTGATCATTCAAGTGAATGAAGAATCCTTTGTGTTTAAGGCTCAAGGATACCCCTCTGTAACCATGGAGAGGAAGCATGAAGAGCTTCCCTCAAAACAGAGTCAAACAGAGCCCCCACAGTCAAACTCTAAGTTTGGTGTTTGGAGGCCACAACCAACTTCTAAGTTTGGTGTTGAACCCCCACATTCAAACTTTAAATTTGGTGTTGGGAGGTTCCAACATTGCTCTGAGTATCTGTGAGGCTCCATGAGAGCCCACTGTCAAGCTACTGACATTAAAGAAGCGCTTGTTGGGAGGCAACCCAATGTTATATTTATCTATTTTCCTTTGTTATTTTATGTCTTTTATAGGTTGATGATCATGTGAAGTCACAAAACAATTGAAAAAGCAAAACAGAATGAAAAACAGAAAGAAAAATAGCACGCCCTGGAGGAAAAACTTGCTGGCGTTTAAACGCCAGTAAGGGCAGCAAATGGGCTTTTAACGCCCAATCTGGCACCATTCTGGGCGTTTAACGCCAGAAAGGGGCACCAGACTGGCGTTTAACGCCAGGAATGGGCAAGAAGCTGGCGTTAAACGCCAGAAATGGGCACCAGCCCGGCGTTTAACGCCAGGATTGGCAGAAGGAGCATTTTTGCTCGCCACTTGGTGCAGGGATGAATTATCCTTAACACCTCAGGATCTGTGGACCCCACAGGATCCCCACCTACCCCACCACTCTCTCTCTTCTTCACCCATTCACCAATCACCTCAACACCTCTTCCCCAAAAACCCCTCACCTATCAAATCCCACTATTCTCTTCACCACTCACATCCATCCTTCATAAAACCCCACTTACCTCACCATTCAAATTCAAACCACTTTCCCTCCCAAACCCACCCATACATGACCAAACCATACACCCCCTCTCCACTCCTATATAAACCCATCTTCACTCTTTCATTTTCACACAACCTAAACACTACTTTCCCCCCTTGGCCGAAACACAAAGCCTCCCTCCATCTCCTCTATTTCTTCTTCTTCTACTCTCTTCTTCCTTCTTTTGCTCGAGGATGAGCAAACCTTCTAAGTTTGGTGTGGTAAAAGCATTGCTTTTTATTTTTCCATAACCATTTATGGCATCTAAGGCCGGAGAAACCTCTAGAAAGAGGAAAGGGAAGGCAAAAGCTTCCACCTCCGAGTCATGGGAGATGGAGAGATTCATCTCACGGGTGCATCAAGACCACTTCTATGAAGTTATGGCCATGAAGAAGGTGATCCCCGAGGTCCCTTTCAAACTCAAAAAGAGTGAATATCAGGAGATCCGACATGAGATCCGAAGAAGAGGTTGGGAAGTTCTTACCAACCCATTCAACAAGTCAGAATCTTAATGGTTCAAGAGTTCTATGCCAATGCATGGATCACCAAGAACCATGATCAAAGTGTGAACCCGGACCCAAAGAATTGGCTTACAATGGTTCGGGGAAAATGCTTAGATTTTAGTCCGGAAAATGTAAGGTTGGCATTCAACTTGCCCATGATGCAAGGAGATGAACACCCTTACACTAGAAGGGTCAACTTTGACCAAAGATTGGACCAAGTCCTCATAGACATTTGTGAAGAGGGCGCTGATGAGCGGATAATTTATACGCTTTTTGGCATTGTTTTTAGTATGTTTTTAGCATGTTTTAGTTAGTTTTTATTATATTTTTTATTAGTTTTAGTTAAAATTCACTTTTTTGGGCTTTACAATGAGTTTGTGTGTTTTTCTGTGATTTCAGGTATTTTCTGGCTGAAATTGAGGGACCTGAGCAAAAATCTGATTCAGAGGCTAAAAAGGACTGCAGATGCTGTTGGATTCTGACCTCCCTGCACTTGAAATGGATTTTCTGGAGCAACAGAAGCCCAATTGGCGCACTCTCAACGACGTTGGAAATTAGACATCCTGGGCTTTCCAGCAATGTGTAATAGTCCATACTTTGCCCGAGATTTGATGGCCCAAACCGGCGTTGCAAATCAGCTTCAGAATTCCCGGCGTTTAACGCCGGAACTGGCACAAAAATTGGAGTTAAACGCCCAAACTGGCATAAAAGCTGGCGTTTAACTCCAGAAAAAGTCTCTACACATGAAAGCTTCAATGCTCAGCCCAAGCACACACCAAGTGGACCCCGGAAGTGGATTTTTACGTCATTTACTCATTTCTGTATACCCTAGGTTACTAGTTCACTATTAATAGGACCTTTTGATATTGTATCTAGACCTCATGACACTTTACACGTTTCTCCTTGTATCTTCTACGGCATGAGTCTCTAAACCCCATGGTTGGGGGTGAGGAGCTCTGCTGTGTCTTGATGGATTAATGCAATTACTACTGTTTTTCATTCAATCATGCTTGCTTCTATTCTAAGATATCACTTGTTCCTAAACCCGATGAATGTGATGATCCGTGACACTCATCATCATTCTCAACTATGAGCGTGTGCCTGACAACCACCTCCGTTCTACCTTAGATTGAGTAGATATCTCTTGGATTCCTTAATCAGAATCTTCGTGGTATAAGCTAGAATTGATGGCGGCATTCAAGAGAATCCGGAAGGTCTAAATCTTGTCTGTGGTATTCTGAGTAGGATTCAAGGATTGAATGACTGTGACGAGCTTCAAACTCCTGAGGGCTGGGCGTTAGTGACAGACGCAAAAGAATCACTAGATTCTATTCCAACCCGATTGAGAACCGACAGATGATTACCCGTGCTATGACAGAGCACGTTGAATATTTTCACTAAGAGGATGGGAGGGAGCCATTGACAATGGTGAAACCCTACATACAGCTTGCCATGGAAGGAGCCTAGCGTGCTTGAAGAAGAAGACAGTAGGAAAGCAGAGGTTCAAAAGATAGAGCATCTCCAAAACCTCAACCTGTTCCCCATTACTGCAAAACAAGTACTTATTTCATGTTCTTTTGCTTTTTACAATCAACCCTAATAATTATTGATATCCTGACTAAGAGTTACAAGATAACCATAGCTTGCTTCAAGCCGACAATCTCCGTGGGATCGACCCTTACTCACGTAAGGTATTACTTGGACGACCCAGTGCACTTGCTGGTTAGTTGTGCGGGATTGCAAAAGTGTGATTGCAATTTCGTGCACCAAGTTTTTGGCGCCGTTGCTGGGGATTGTTCGAGTTTGGACAACTGACGGTTTATCTTGTTGCTTAGATTAGGACTGTTTTATTTTTGTTGGTTTAGAGTCTTTTATTTGAGTTTAGTTTCATATTTTAAGTTTGGTGTCAATTGCATGCTTTTGTTTTCTTTTAATTTTTTGAAATTGCATGTTCTTAGTCCTTTCTTGTTCTTTAAAAATTCTAAGTTTGGTGTCTTCTTTGTGTTTTCCTTTAAGTTTTCGAAAACTTGTGTTTGGTTTTTGTTCCGGGGGTTACCTGAAACGTGTAGCTCGGTCGTCTGGAGATGCCCGAGGTGGGGGTCAAGGACCCGAGCTTGATGTGTTGACGGTTGGTGGTTGTACCTGCAATGACACTCCGATGCTTAAGTTAGCATGGGTCCAAGCAGATATGTGTAGAATGCGGAATGTGTCTCATACCTGGGTGCTCCAGTGTATTTATAGTAGTTGGCTGTGATCTTCCCTGGATAAGATATTCTTATCTTATCTTATCTTTCGGGAGTTTTATCCCTATCTTTGTGGAACCGCCTTTGCTAGGCCTTTTCGGCCTTTAGGTTTTGGGCTGCGTTCCTTTGATGGGCCTTCCTTTGCTTTGTTGTCCGAGGTCCGACCTCTAGGCGTGGGCCTTAGGACGAGGTCGGACCTTTCATGGATTTACCGAGTTGGGGGAGCCCGGTCAGGGTATGAACAGTGCCCCTGCCCGAGTTCGTCCTTTTTGGGAGGTCGAGCTCGGGCATAGTAGTTTTTCAAATTTTCAAAAAATGGCCGTTTCTGCATTTATTGCGCTTTACCGTTTTTCCTCGATTTTCGTTCCGGCCTTCGTGAAGGCTTTATTTATTCGCCCCCTTTCCTTTTTCTTCGCTTATTCTGTTCCTTTCTTTGTTTCTCGCCATCTCTTTTTCGAGCGCCGCTTTCCTCTTTTTCTTGTTCTTCTTCCCCGAATCTTTCCGTGCGTTTTTCCGGGGTTTCCTCTGCGCCGCCGTTCCGTTCTCCTTGTCTTTGGAGTTCGTCGTCCTCGCTTCCTTCTTCCAGGTTTGTTTCCATCTCTTTTCTTGTGCACATATGCTTCTGTTTCTTTTGTGGCTCTCTGTTTGTTTCTTTTTCTCTATGCCTGGGTTGCCCCGAAAAGAGGCGCCCCATCACTTTGTTTGATTGTATGGGGGGGCTCTTTTCTCTGGTATTTCATTTCGGGTTGCTGCATTTCTTTCTAAAAGATCTTTGTTTCTTGTTTGCTGAATGGGTTTTCGCCGTCTGCTTTATGATTTTTGCTTGCTGTTTGTATTTTCTTTGTAGGCAAGATTTTTATGTCTCGAAAGGTTCTTCAAGCGATGTCGACCAAGATTCCGAGTGGTCTTGGTTGGGTAGATCCTGTTCCTCTAAAAGTCCCTTCTGTGGTAGATTCTGAGTATTTAGCTAGGTTTCGTAGGCAATGTAGCATATGTGAAGATAGAGAGTCTGAGAGGGATTATGAATTAGTAGCCCCGGATTCCGAGGAGAGAGTTTGCTTCCCGCCTTTAGATAGTTCCGAGAAGCTCTTCTTTTACGCTTATGATTGTTTTTTCTCTAAGCTGAGTGTCCGACTTCCTTTTACCGACCTGGAGTCCGAGGTGTTGTGGTCTTGTAACCTTGCCCCTACGCAGCTCCATCCAAATTCTTGGGCATTTTTAAAGCTGTTTCAACTTTTGTGTCAGTTTCTGGGTGTCTCTCCCTCTATTTCCCTTTTTTCTTATTTGTTTGTGTTGACGAAGCCGGGTTCGGGTGGAGGGAAGGTATCTTGGGTCTCCTTTAGGGCTAACCAGGGGAGGAAGTTTTGTACCCTGTATGATGAGTCTTTTCACGATTTTAAGAACTTTTATTTCAAGGTCCGGGCTGCTGGAGACGTCCGACCTTTCTTCCTAGATGAGTGGGGAGCCTTCTTTTCCTCTTTGTTGGCAGGAGAATGTAGTGTCTGTTAAGTATACCTTTGAGAGTCTAGATGAGGTGGAGCAGGCTTTTGGGTGTGGTGAGCAGTTTATGGGGTCGGGCACCTCACATGGACACGAAGAAAATGTTGGGAGATCCAAGCCTTCTCCGTTCCGAGTTAGGTAGTTCCCGACCTCTTCCGAAAATTTATCTTTCTTAGTATTTGCTTGTTTTTGGTGGAATTTCTGTTGTAGTAATCTTTTTCTGTATTTCTTGCAGAGATGTCTTCTCAGGCGGATTCCATGAAATTCCTTCGTCGGACGAAGAAGTCGGTGGCTGCTCGGAATATCGAGGCCGGGGAGGCTTCTGCCCGATCTTCTCCGCGGAAGACTACTGTGGGTGTTCAGACTCGGTCGAAGACTATTCCGACTCCTCAGTTCCGAGCTATAAGTCAGGATCCTCCGACCTCTGGGCCTGCTTCTTCTTCTCCTCCTCCGTTCTCGGGTCCTCCTCCCAAGAAGCAGAAGACCTCTCAAGAGCTTGCCGGTTTCAATGATAAGGACTTTGATGCTCTTGGTTGGATTGAGCAGCATATCCTCCCTTAGACCTTTATTTCTACCGATGATGTGTCTATGGAGCATCATTTTCAGTATATGGCGCGGAGCTGTGTTCGGATGGCTAGTCTTCATGCCGCTATTGCCCGGGAGTTCAAGAAATCCCCCATTGGTGCGACCAGCTCCCGACTTGAGAAGGCTCGGTCTGAGCTTGATAAGATTAGTCAACTGAAGGCTGCCAGGATTACTGAGTTGGAGGCCTCCTTCGAGAAAGAGAAGACTAAAGCTACCGCGGCTGTGGCGGCAGCGAAGACGTCTGAGGAGATGGCGAAGGTTGCGACGGAGAATTATACTCGGTTATATGCCGAGCTTGTGGAGACAAAGGAGAAGTTGCAATCTGCTCGGGATGATTTTTACGAGCTAGAAGGTCATGTGGCCAAGGGTATGGATGCTATGTTTGAGAATTTGAAGGCTCAGGTCCGAGTACTTGCTCCCGACCTAGATCTGAGCTTATTCAGTACGGATAACGTCGTTGTGGAGGGAAAGATTGTTCCTGCTCCTACCGAGGATGAGGTTCCGATGTCCGACCCCGAAGTTCCGGTTGAGAACCCGACTTCACCTTTGGTCGGGGATGGGTCTGGTGTGGGGGTTTCAAACCGGGATGACGTTGCCGTCGATGCAGTCCCGATTTCTATGTTTCCTCCTTCTGTTGATGTGGAGTCCGGAAAGGGCCTTGATCCTCTGTAATCTTTTATTTTTGGTGTTTTTGCCCGACCTGTGGGCTCTCTTGTTTTTGGATGGTTTCTGTGAACGCTTTGGACACCTTTTTGCTTACTAGCTACTTGTAGTAACTTTTTAGCTTATTTATGCGGTGTTTTTGTTCGCGTTTTGGCTTTTTGTTTCGCTTTTATGCTTTTTAGTTGTTTTTGGATAACAACTTTTTAGCTAGCGCTTGGGACTTTTGCCTTTGGTTTCGTTCTTTCGCTTTGTACTTTTTAGTTGTTTTTGCAAAGCAACTTTTTAGTAAGCGTTTTCGAAACTTCCTTCGATTTCGTTCTTTCGCTTGTACTTTTTAGTTGTTTTGTAAAGCAACTTTTTAGTAAGCGTTTTCGAAACTTCCTTCGATTTCGTTCTTTCGCTTGTACTTTTTAGTTGTTTTTGTAAAGCAACTTTTTAGTAAGCGTTTTCGAAACTTCCTTCGATTTCGTTCTTTCGCTTGTACTTTTTAGTTGTTTTTGTAAAGCAACTTTTTAGTAAGCGTTTTCGAAATCTTCCTTCGATTTCGTTCTTTCGCTTGTACTTTTTAGTTGTTTTTGTAAAGCAACTTTTTAGTAAGCGTTTTCGAAATCTTTGTTTTCGCCGTTTTAAGGCTTCTTCTTTTTGATCCGGGCCTTTTCCTCGATCTCGGACGTTTCGAGTACCTCCTTTGTTGGTCCGACCTTGTTGTCGGTCGGCCCTTTAAGTTATTTTTTGTAATCTCTTTTTATTTGGCTTTTTGAGCCTTTTCAGAGTTACTTTATAACTTCTCTCATTAATTTGAACCTCGTCGCTTTATCTTTGCCGACCTTGTGTGGTCTCTTGGCAAATGATTTTTTGCGTTTTGTCGAGCATAAATTAATGCGCCTTGGCGGGGTACTTTTTCAGGATTTGTTTCGTCATGAGGAAGAACAAAAGAAAGTAGAAAAATTTGATTAGTATTAAAAAGAAAGAATATTTACAGAGTGTTTTACCCTTGACTAGGTCGGGTGCCTTATTTGACCGGGTGTTCTCATTAAAAAACCCTTGTAGGGAAAAAGAGTACACCGGGTCAAATCTTTCTAGCTGTAGTACCGTCTTAGATTACGGCGTGCCAGGCCCTGGCAGCTCATTGCCTTCTAGGTCGGATATCTTGTAATAGCCTGTTCCTAAGACTTCTGTTACTTTGTAGGGTCCTTTCCAATTTGCAGCTAGCTTTCCTTCTCCCGACTTTGGTGTTCCAATGTCATTTCGGATTAGAATTAGGTCGTGAGTGGAGAAGCTTCGCTTTATTACTTTCCGATTGTATCTGAGGGCCGTTCGCCGTTTTAAGGCTTCTTCTCGGATCCGGGCTCTTTCTCGGATCTCGAGGAGGAGGTCGAGTTCTTCCTTTTGTGCCTGTGGGTTACCTTCTTCGTTGTAGAAGATGACTCTGGGTGACCCTTCATTTATTTCGATAGGAATTATTGCCTCCATCCCATAAGCTAGTCGGAATGGCGATTCTCCTGTTAGAGTGTGGAGTTGTCCGATATGCCCATAGTACCTGGGGAGCTCCTCGGCCCATGCCCCTTTGGCCTCTTGGAGTCTTCGTTTTTAACCCTGCTAAGATGACTTTGTTTGCAGCCTCTGCTTGTCCGTTGGCTTGTGGGTGCTCGATGAGGTGAATTGCTGTTTAATTTTCAGTTCGGCCACCAAGTTCTGAAAACTTGTGTCCGTGAACTGTGTCCTATTGTCTGTTGTAATGGAATAGGGACTCCGAACCTTGTGACGATGTTTTTGTATAGAATTTCCGCTTTTCTGAGCCGTAATGGTGGCTAAAGGTTCGGCTTCGATCCACTTTGTGAAGTAGTCGACCCCTACTATGAGGTATTTGACTTGCCCGGTCCTTGGGGGAACGGGCCGAGTAGGTCAAGTCCCCATTTTTGGCGAAGGGCCAGGGTGCGGTGATGCTGATGAGGTCTTCGGTGGTGCCTTGTGGAAATTGGCGTGTTTTGGCAGGGGGGGCATATTTTCACAACTCCGTTGCGTCTCTTTGCAAAGTTGGCCAGTAGAACCCGGCTCGACTACTTTTTGGATAATGCCCGAGCTCCGAGGTGGTTCCCACACATGCCTCCGTGGACTTCTTCGAGGACGCTCTTTGTTCTGAGGTCGGGACGCACCTAAGGAGGGGGTTTGCGAATCCTCTTCTGTATAATACGTCGTGAATTAGTGTATAATTCTGGGCGTCTTTCGGAGTCTTTTGGCTTCCTTTCTTTCGGCGGGAGAGTCCCGACTTCAGGTAGTGAGTATGGGGTCATCCATCCTTGCTGTTGGTCAGATATATTTAGCGTTTCTTCCTCTCTTAGCACGGGGGAGATCGTAAGATTTCCTGGAGGAGACTTCTGTTGTTGCCTCCGGGCTTGGTGTGGCAAGCTTTGAGAGGGCGTCGCCCGGGCATTTTGTTCCCGAGGTATGTGCTGGATCTGTATTTCTGGAAGTGGCGTAATTGTGCCTGTTTGGTCAGGTATTTCCTCATAGTTGGGTCTTTGGCCTGGTAGCTTCCATTTACTTGCGTGAGGACCTGGGTCGCTGAAGATTGTGATTTTTGGGCTCCGACCTCTTCGGCTAGTTTTAGACCTGCTAGTAGGGCTTCG